>NC_012871.2:14659551-14820274 GCF_000003195.3 Sorghum bicolor | reverse complement strand
TTCTATCAAATCACTTTTCTTCAATGATTCAGATAAAAAAAGTCACTTTCTTCAAAGTTGTCATTCCATATGTACACAAATATGTACATCCCATTAGATACATGTTCTAGATGTTTATGTTAGATAAAATAGTTCATACTTTGTATGGTAGATTTCTGTGATAGAGAGGGAATTGTGGAGAGTTTGTTGTAACCACAATTCCCTACCTTGTAAGCCACGTGAGGGGCTCTTCTCACCTATATTAACATGCAGCCGAGAGACCCAACGGTCATCTCGTTCCCCCACATTCTCTTATATGGTATCGAGCTTTTTTTCGTTCCTCACGGAACCCATCTGATCCCCATGACCACGAGCTCTTCCGCTGCCGCCGCCATGGCTCCCTTCGCCTTCGGCTTTCTCCCTCCGGTCTCGGAGAAACTGACCCGCAGCAACTACAACATGTGGCTCGCACAAGTCTCCTCCACCATCCGAGGAGCACAGCTCGGAGCGTACATCCTTCCTGGGGCTGCGCCGCCGGCGCAGTTTCTTGAGGGGGATACGGATCCAACCACTGGGAAGAAAGGCGCTCCGGTGCCTAACCCCGCCTATGAGCGTTGGGTTAACCAGGACCAACAGGTCCTCAGCTGTCTATTTGGATCGCTGTCCAAGGATGTCTTCTCGCAAGTCTCCACGGCGACCTCTGCGTCCGCCCTTTGGGCGGCCATTCATGACCATCATGCGTCTCAGTCGCGTGCACGCATCATCTCTACCCGGATGGCGCTCGCGACGGCCTCCAAAGGAACTGCCTCCGTGGCAGATTTCTTTGTCAAGATGAAAGGCCTCGCCGACGACATGGCCTCGGCAGGCAAGAAGCTGGATGATGAGGATCTCATCACCTACATCCTCATGGGCCTAGGTGAGGACTTTGACTCTGTTGTCACAGCGGTGGCAAGTCGAGTGGAACCCTACACGGTTCCTGAACTCTATGCCCAATTGGTGGCGCACGAACAGCGGCAAGAACTCAAGACCAGTGGTGGTGGCGCCCATCTCTCTGCAAACTCCGCCACCAGAGGCGGGCATGTCCAGTCCTCTTTTCCAAGGGGGCGTGGTGGTGGCAATGGCAGCCGCAGTGGTGCCGGGCGCGGCGGAGGTGGCCGCGGCCGCGGCAAGAACTTTCAGCCGGGGGTCTTCTGCCAGATCTGTGGCAAAGAAGGCCATCCTGCTCATCACTGCTACAAGCGGTTCGACAACTCCTACAACGGGCCGCCACAGAAGAGTGCCTCCTCTGCCACCTCCAGTTCGTATGGCGTCGACACGAACTGGTACATGGACAGCAGCGCCACCGACCACATCACTGGGGAATTGGAGCGGCTGACCATGCGCAACAAGTACCACGGTGGTGATCACATTCATGCCGCCGACGGTGCAGGTATGGAGATTGCAAACATTGGTCATAGTACCGTGTATTCCCCAAATACAAATTTTCATCTCAAAAATGTTCTCCATGTTCCACAGTCCCACAAGAGTCTTTGTTCTGTCAATAAACTTGCTAGAGATAATCATGTTTTCATTGAATTTCATTCCGATCATTTTTTGATCAAGGAACAGGTGACGAGGAGAACCCTCCACAGAGGCAGATGTGAAAGAGGGCTCTATCCATTGCATCCATCGCACTCACCCCACAAATAAACAAAGTCTCAGTGCCACCAAGCTGTCCATCTCCTTGTGGCATCATCGACTAGGGCATGCTTCATCCAGAGTCATCCAGCAAGTCCTCGATCGTCATAGGCTTTCTTTTACTCTTGATTCCAACAATAATAGTGTGTGTGATGCATGTCAACAAGGCAAAAGTCATCAATTGCCTTATCCTAAGTCCGTTAGTGTGTCAAAAGGTCCTTTGGACCTCATTTTCTCAGATGTATGGGGACCTGCCCCAACATCTGTTGGACGTTTTGATTACTATGTTTCCTTCATTGATGATTACAGCAAGTGCACTTGGTTATATCTCATTCGCCATAAGTCTGAAGTTTTTCAGTGCTTTCAAAATTTTCAGAATCTTGTTGAACGCCAATTTGATCGTAAAATTTTGACAGTTCAAACGGATTGGGGGGTGAATATCAGGCCCTCAACTCCTTTTTTACCCGCATCGGCATTGCTCACCATGTCTCTTGCCCTCACGCTCATCAGCAAAATGGCTCTGCTGAACGCAAACATCACCACATTGTCGAAGTCGGTCATACCCTCCTAGCACACGGGTCTGTCCCTCTGAAATTTTGGGATGAGGCTTTCCTGGTAGCCGTGTATCTCATAAATCGCCTACCCTCTCGTGTCATCCAGAATGTCACACCGTATGAGCGTTTGTATGGCGACCCACCTGAGTACAATCACCTTCGAGTATTTGGCTGTGCTGTTTGGCCGAACCTTCGTCCCTATAATGCTCGCAAACTCAAGTTTAGGTCTAAACAATGTATGTTCATTGGTTACAGTAATCTCCACAAAGGGTACAAATGTCTAAAGCCTAAGCAGGGTAGGGTTTATATTTCTCGGGATGTTGTCTTTGATGAACACGTCTTCCCGTTTGCATCCCTTCATCCCAACGCTGGTGCTCGACTTCGGCGTGACATCGAACTTCTGCCTGATATCCTTCAAAACCCGTCTTGTGTTTCTAGGGATACACGTACACCTGATCAATGTTTTGCGTCTTCTATCCCATCACCAAGTTCTAGTGTCTCTATGCTTCTAACAGGTGAAAATTCGGGCGACAACGTTGCTGATTCTGGCGCTCCGGGTGCTCCAACGCCTCAACATTTCATGTGTCCCCGGTTGGGGCACAACGCGGGGGGCAGCACGCCGCCCGGGGAGGATTCGCCTGCTGGCACAACTTCAGCAGGCCAGACGGGCAGCGCATCCGCATTGGGATCCGAGGTTGTCGCCACCGGCAACGCGGCGTCCGCGGGACACGCCACGTCGCACTCATCCGATCTCCTCGGATCTTCTACGGCATCCGGCAGGCACACCGTGTCTCACTCGCCGTCTACACCGACAACACCGGCGTCCTCGCCACAGCCCGATCCCGACGCGGCGCGTGGTGAAGGAATCAGGGCTGCATCTGCTGCTGTTCCCGGAGGCGACACTTCTACTATACAGATCGCCTCTCCAGATGACACACCTCCTCGCCGGCCGGTCACTCGTCTTCAACATGGAATTCACCAGCCTCGAATCTTCACTGATGGCACCGTTCGATGGGGTCTTCATGGCTCTCGAATCTCTGAGGAGCCAGCCTCACTTGACGTTGCTCTTGGTGACAAAAACTGGAAGAGTGCAATGGACACCGAATATCAGGCCCTAATGAAGAATCAAACATGGCATCTTGTTCCTCGTCCCAAAGGCAAGAACATAGTGGGGTGCAAATGGGTCTACAAGATCAAGAGAAATGCTAACGGTACAATTGATAGGTACAAACCTCGTCTCGTAGCAAAAGGTTTCAAGCAACGCTATGGCATTGACTATGAAGAAACTTTCAGTCCCGTTGTCAAAGCAGCTACAATTCGCCTCATCCTCTCCATAGCTGTCATGAAGGGGTGGTCTCTACGACAATTAGATGTACAAAATGCCTTTCTACATGGAATTCTAGAGGAGGTCTACATGCACCAACCACCGGGGTACACTGATTCACTTCATCCCACTTTTGTGTGCAAACTTGACAAGGCTCTTTATGGGCTAAAGCAAGCTCCACGTGCTTGGTATGCACGACTTTGCAAGAAACTACAGACCCTGGGCTTTGTTCCCTCAAAGGCCGACACATCCTTGTTCTTCTTCAGCAATGGTGAGTATACCATATTTGTCCTGGTGTATGTTGATGACATCATAGTAGCAAGCTCCTCTTCTCTTGCTACCAATGCTTTGCTCAAAGATCTACAAGCAGAATTTGCACTTAAAGACTTGGGTGATCTGCACTATTTTCTGGGCATTGAAGTGAAAAGAACTCCTAATGGTCTAATCCTGTCACAAGAATGCTATGCCTCTGATGTTCTATCCCGGTCTGGTATGTCCAAATGCAAGGCTATTGATACATCTATGTCAACCTCGGAAAAACTCAGCCTTGGCGATGGAGAGTTACTTGGAGCTGATGATGCCACTCGATATAGGAGTGTTGTTGGCGCCTTACAATATCTGACATTAACACGACTGGATTTATCCTACTCGGTGAACAAGGTATGTCAATATCTTCATGCACCAACTACAGTACATTGGAGTGCAGTCAAACGAATCTTGCGCTATGTATGTGGCACACTGAAGTTAGGTCTGAAGATCAGGAAGTCAGACTCTTTGCTTGTCAGTGCTTTCTCTGACGCTGATTGGGCAGGGTGTGTCGATGATTGCCGGTCCACTGGTGGTTTCGCTGTCTTTCTGGGGTGTAACTTGATATCTTGGATGGCACGAAAATAGGCTACTGTGTCCCGATCAAGCACTGAGGCGGAATATAAAGCCTTAGCCAATGCTACTGCAGAAATTATGTGGGTTCAAAAACTTCTCAAAGAACTTCACATTCGGTGTCCTTTAGTTGCACGGTTGTGGTGTGATAACTTAGGTGCCAAATATCTCTCTGCAAATCCAATCTTTCATGCAAGGACTAAGCATATTGAAATTGATTTTCACTTTGTCAGAGAGAGGCTACTAGAAATCAGATTTATCAATTCTGAAGATCAACTAGCTGATGGTTTCACCAAGCCTGTTCCTGCTGTGAAACTTCGACAGTTTAAGAATAATCTTAACCTTGCTAGTGGCTAAGATTGAGGCGAAGTGTTAGATAAAATAGTTCATACTTTGTATGGTAGATTTCTGTGATAGAGAGGGAATTGTGGAGAGTTTGTTGTAACCACAATTCCCTACCTTGTAAGCCACGCGAGGGGCTCTTCCTCACCTATATTAACATGCAGCCGAGAGACCCAGCGGTCATCTCGTTCCCCCACATTCTCTTATAGTTTAGGCTCTGAGTTCATGGTCAGGTTTAGAATAGATAGTCTTACTATTAATAAGAGGGGAACTCTAATGTGATTGCAGTTATTTAGTAGCAATAGTTGTTTTCTAATTGTACATTTGCATTAGGCGTAGTGACGTGGTGAGAAACAAGTAAAAATACTTTGCAATTTATATTTTTTAAAAGCTAGCTCACTGCTTACGTGGTAGTGTTCAAGTTGGAACATGTTTGGAGATAGTATATTTGAAAAGCATTTGAGAGAAGGGCTTAGTGCAGTGTTTCTACACTCACCGGATTTAGCTGGTGCCCTTCTAGGGGAAGCACCAGAGAATAGGCTAAGAGCATCTCCAGCAGTTCCTCAATACAATTCTCTTAATAAGATAGTATTGGGGTAGCCTATTAGGGGAGATGCTGCAGCAGTACCCCCAATATATCTCCCCCAATACCTATATGAAAGGTGGGTCTTATAGGAGTATAAGAGAAAATATGACTGAAAAGTAGTAGTTGGAATGGTTCCATGATATTGGGGGAGTTGTATCTCCCTCTTTATTTGAGGGGAGGTGAGAAAAATATTGGTGGCCACCAAAAAAATTGAGAGATATTCAAGAGACTGCTGGAGAAGAAAAAGTAGCACATCTCCCCCAATATGACAGTTTTATGGGGATGAGATATGGTATGGAAGGACTGTTGAAGATGCTCTAAGGCCCCAACCCTGTTGAACTAGTTGTTGGCTACTGGTTACAGTGGTACCAGAATTTTGGTGCTCTTGTGGAAAGCAGCACTGAAAGGTTCAAATGGCTAGACGGGGGGGTTAATAGCCTATTTAAAATTTTCTACAAACTTCAACTAGACAAGTGAGTTAGTAAAATAAATGGCGAAGCTATTCTAGCACTAGCACAACTAAACTATGCAAGCCACCTATACAAGCTTGTACAAGGCTAAACACTAAAGCACAACAACAAGAGAAGGCTAGTTACACTCCTAAACAAGAAGACTAAACTAAATAAGCTAAACAACTAGCAAGGTAGACAAGAAAGTAAAGGAGTGGAGATTGATTGTTATACCAATGTTGTAGAGTAGAGATATATCCAACCAATCACTCACAATCACAAGAGAATCCTCGGCAAGAGATGACACAAGATTTTTACCGAGGTTCACTTGCTTCCCGGCAAGCTAGTCCTCGTTGTGGCGATACACCCACTTGATGGATCGCGAGCTAATTGGAAATCCAAAGCCAAACCCTCAGCGGGTGCTGCACATCCACTCACAAGATGGGGATCCTCCAAGCTACGAGCAATCCACTAGAGTAACCAATTTGCGATCTCCCGCGGGGAAGGCTCAAGAACCCCTCACAAATCACTTGGTGAGGCTCGAAACAATCTCCAATCACGAGCTCAACACCACCGCTGCTCCAAGCCATCTAGGGCGTCGGGAAACACCCAAGAGTAACAATAAATCCGCAGCAAACTCAAGAATCAAGTGCCACTAAATGCAACTCTCAAAGCAATGCACTTGAATCTCACTCAATCTCACTAGGATGAGCAATCAAGCAAGGAGATGAGTGGAGGGAGTGTTCTCTAGCTCAATGTATGTCACAAGTAATCAAATGTGCAAGAGGTAGCCTCCCAAAGCCGGCCACCTTCTATTTAAAAGCCCCCTCAAGGAACTAGCCGTTGGCTACCTTCACTGGGCAGAAAACGGGGGCACCGGACGCTACCAAGAGAGCACCGGACGCTCGACCCCCTGCGTCCAGTGCACTGGGGTTGGCCACGTGTCCTTCTTGAATCTCGCGTGTTAGTCTCTAACGGTCACCTGCGGCCCACCGGATGCTACCAAGTGGGCACCGGACGTGTCCAGTACTCACCGGTCTCGTGCGCAGAGAGTTTGTCAAACTCGCGACCTCACCGGACGCTGGGCACCGGACGGTTCAGTGCTCACCGGACTAAAACGCAGAGAGGGTTGCAAAAACCCCTCACACCGGACGCTAACCATCGGACGCACTCAGAGCGCGTCCGGTGCTCAACCCTAGCAAGGTCAAGCACACCGGACTCTGAGGCCAGCGTCCGGTGCCTCCGCACTCAGCGTCCGGTGAGTGTTTCTCAGTGAGAAAACACTCCCGCGACTTCTCCAAAACTCCCATCGGTGCAATAGAAAAATATACACTTATTTTTCTCAAAAGCGCCGAATCCTGCCTCGCAAGCTCGGCGGGAGGGAGAGAGGAACCCACACCCCTCTTAACCCTAGGAAAACCACCTCCTTTGTAAATGTGCTAACACCAACGAGTGTCCACCACCAAAGTGCATGTGTGTTAGCTTTTCACAAACATTTTCACCCAAAGGAGTTAAGTTAGCACTTTACTAGATCCTAATGCATATGCTCAAGATGTAGACCTAGTAGCACTTGATTCGAGAGATGGCCGTGATTTCCCCTCTTGATAGTCGGCTATTTATCCTAAACCCGGTCAATCACTTCTCTACTCATCTTAGACCGGCAAAAGTAAAACCCCTATGTTTATACGTTTGCCTTGATAACTTTGCTCCTCGTCTATCACCATGATCTCCACTTCATGCTTCATCCCTTTGTGATCATGTGGCCACCTTTCCATGCCACCATGTACCTTCATCACATGTGTTGCTATGCCTAACTCAAATCACTTAAACACAAGGCATTAGCAACTTGGTGTCATAATTACCAAAACCAAACTTGGGCTTTCAAGCACCAAAGAAAGGGTTTGGGAGGTCATTGTGCACAAGAAATTCAACAGTGGACCACATATTCTGTTGAGGGGCACCAAACTTTTCTAGTGGTGCCCTGAGGCTCTTATGTTGGTGAACACTAAACAATAAGGTTCTGGACCTCACTAGAGATCCACCGGAGAAAGGGTCATCGTCCGACTATTGCTTCCAACGATTGCTTGTGCCTATGACGAACCCTTCTCTTCTATGCCTATTTGTGTGGGAGATTATAAATTGGAGTGTGGTTGGCTCTTTTGAGTCTCTTGGGAATTTCTACTGATCCATATGCTCCTTGAGAGCTCAAGCAAACACTCAACTCACTTGCATGCTTAGAGATTTCTCTAGAGTGAGATTTGAGTTGGTTCTAATGTATTGCTTAGTTGGATTGCATCTTATTGCACTAGAGAGGTATGGTGCTAGCTGATTTCTTGTTACCCTTGGTGGTTTCCACAACCTAGAAGGCTCGAAGCTATTGATGATTGTTGAGCACCTTATTCAACCTCCTCCCCCTCTAGCCATCTAGATCCTTTCAGTGGCAAAGAGAAGGGGAATGGAGGAGAAGAGAAGAAAAGGAAGGAGTGAATTGTTAGAGGTTTACTAATGTGCTCATTGTGGTTTCCATAGGTAAGATGTCAAATCTTGATCCACTTCATTTGATCAAACTTTGTGGATTAAATCACTTGTTTAGAAGGGGCTTACTTGGACTAATCCTTGAAATTAATCTCATCATTGTTTTGGGGCATATAATGGCCTTAATAATTTTTTTATCACTATAGAGAAAGTTTTATAGGACTTTAATACCTTTATTTTTTGCACCAAGATGACCCCCATAGTACATGTATTTTGTGATATATGATCATTTTAATATGACTGTTGTTCAGTGGCAAGAGTCTAGACCATTTTAGATCTAATCTGTTTTGGCCATCCCAATGAAAGAATTTGAACTTGTGATCTAAACAACAATTATATTGTTGTTATTAATTTTTCCAAATTGGTAAAGTACATAATCTTAAATAATTAGGAAAATTCAATACTAATTTAATCTAGAAAAATATTAACAACAAGTTTGTTACATCAGACATGTGCATGTGTGATCTAGTCGCTAACAAGTAACCAAGCGCTATACTAATCATGCTTTTAATCATAGAAAAGAGAAGATGGGTTGAAACGATATCATACCTAGGGCCACGTGAGCTGGTGACGCTAGTCAATATCCTGTTGTTGTAGTCATCCTGCTTGTGCAATGCCAAAGAGTTGTAGTGCCGATCACCACCGAAGTTGACATCGAAAAGTAGAGGAAGTCCTGGATCATTATCGATCATTATCGTCAGAAGAGGAGTTGCGTGGAAGATGCTCCCTAAAAACATGATTGCTAGTCTTCACCCGAGCAAAAGTAAACCCCGGATCATACATCGGTTTCAAAGACCTACTCCTCCTATTCCCGTGCTTGTAGGAACCACGACAGGAAACTCAGATTCAGCAGAAGCTAGATGTTTGCGCAAGAGAGAAGAACCATATGCTAAAATGAGTCTCTTATCTCGTCCACTTCCATAGAAGTCCAGAGATCTCATAGAAGCAGAACAGATTAGGCTCAGGACTCACACATAAGTCTAGAGATCTCATTGAAGTGAAACAAATCAGGTATCAAGACCAGCGGATACATAAGACAAGCGAAAGTGACACTCACGAAAAAACTCCTATAACTTCCGTCATCATGAACAATAAATTTTGAAAACTTCATCACCACAAATAGTAGGTTCTGAAAACTTTTGAACATGTTAGGTTCGCACGGCCACGGCCCTTCCACGCCACACCACGTCATGCCTTGACACGGCTTGAATTAGTGATGCCGGTGGTGCACACGCACGTGTTGTATACCCTCATCCTCTCTCAACTTATCAATATAGGCACATTAGTCCACCCATACAAGTTGAGTCAAGATCCAGTCAAACCCAATAAAAAACATCCAATCAAAACCATGTATGAGACTAAAAGTATAATGCACATAACATTTAATAGGGGCCTGTTGATGGTAGATAAGTACTCTTTTTAACTGTCAACATAGCATGAAAAAGGACTAAAAGCAGAATATCATCTAGCTATAGGGGTTATCACTAACAGAATTCCACAAGTTTTGGTGATTGTCTATTTCTGCAAGAGGTTATCGGAGTAAGAACAAAAGGACGTCCATATGTCAGATTTACATAGAGAGAATAAGTGAGCGTCAACTCGGGAATACTCTAGAAGACACGAGAAGATGACCCTGCAAAGTGGAGGCCCCCTGGCAGCCAGCCAGGGGCGGGCGCCCCACATGTCAGGGGCGGCCGCCCGGCTAGGTAGACCAATGAGGAGCCACCTCGCGGATTTTGTCTCCACCGCCTTTGAGAGGTAATCTTTAGTGTACATTTAAGTCAGTTTGATCCTAGGGCTGTGGTGCTTCCTAGGGGGCTATAAATACGACCCTGACCCCCCTGAAGAGGAGGAATTCACTATTCTCAGAGAAATTCATTATTCTCTTAAGAATTTAGAATTAGACAGAGAGGGGTCCCTCGAATGGATCTGTCTCTTTAGGGTTCTAAGCCACCATCTCAATTAGATCTCTATAGTTCTATAGCATAGCTACATGGGAATAGATCTAGAAGGAGTCAAGTTAAGCTTGGAGTCTGGATCTATCTTCGTTCTTGGTAAACTCTTATTCTTCTTTGTGATATTCATATTTGTTTTTGATACTATGAATATGACTTTGATCTATTTGATTATATTAGAATTGAATTTATTCTATTTTCTTATGTTCTCAATTATATCATTATTAGTCTACTTTGATTATATGCTTAGCGTAGTTAGATTAGAATTATGTTATGCATAGGATCGAATAGTGCTTACCCATTAGGCTGATGGATAATTGATAGATATTGTGTAGGCGAGGTGTCTAGACTGTATTTATCTATGATTACCCATTATAGTCTGGAGCCCGAGGTAGATCACAGGAGTGACAATCCTATTGAGTCCTTTGTAGTCCTCCTTCCGATTATAAGGCTTGTGGAGCACCATTATTATAGGGAAGTGATTGCTATGTTCATGATCTTTCTTGCTAATATTACTATGCTTTGACAATGTAGTTAGAATACTTAGGATTTACTCTTGTAGATCATCCTAGTCCATGCTAGTGTTATAAACTTAGAGTAATCTAATTGAGATGATTATTATATTTATTATATGGCTATATGCTCTTATTTATCTATCACTTTATATATATATATATATTGTTGGGTACCATAAAATAGGATACCCAAATTAAGGGGATAAAAAGCGGCAAAATGCAATCTCACCCGACCCCTTTGGCCTCGGGCGCAGGCTTCGTCTCACCCGACCCCGCCGGCCTCGGACGCAGACTCCGCCTCGCCCGACCCCTCAGGCCTCGAGCGCGGACTCCGTCTCACACGAGCCCTGGGTCTCAAGCGCAATCTCCGCCCCGACCGAGATTGAGCCTCGAGCGCAATCAATGCCTCGCCAGAGCCTCGGCCTCGGAGCTAAGCTTACAACACACGGTGGTCGTACCCTTGATGTGACGTGCGCCATGCCCTAAGGATGGCAGCGGGTCGGTTTTGGTTCGGATATCCGTGGGTTTCGGATCCAGCGGTTTTGGTTTTGGTGGTAGTTTTTCGTCCACGGTTTTCGGGTTCGGGGCCCCGAAACTGATCGGGTTTGGTTTTCCACCCATGGATATCCAAAACAAATCATTTAGAATTAAAATTTATATTTTATAATATGATAATAATAATTTATTACTTAGATTATTAAATTTATTCAAAGTTAACTCATGAAAATATCTATTATTTGTTGCATCTTGTTTATACATGTGAATATGTGTCTATATATCCGTGGGTTTTGGATAACCATTCGGGTTTTGGGTATCCGTTCGGGTTTCAGGTATCCGCGGGTTTGGTTTTGGTGCTGAATTTCCGCTCGAATCGGTTTCGGTTTCGACTTCGGGTTTCGGTTTTAGGTGCATGGAGACTGCACCCGATCCAAACCTGACCCGTTGCCATCCTTACCATGCCCCCACACTGCAGTAGGGTATGTCGGCCACTATTCCAACAACTCTTGTCATTGTGGCACCTTACCTCTTTCACTGTAGGGCATTGCCTGACAGTAAAAGAGGTATGGTGAAGATTAATCCCTGCCACTATGACCATACTCTGGCTGTTACCATTTTACTGTTATAGGACACGCTGCAGTGCCTCCGACCCGACCCCCACGATTCAAACAGGGCTCGGCGACGCTCCATAGGGATGACCACGCCGTCAGCCATACCCCAAGGACGAGGTGGCCGATCTCCACAAGGTCTGAACTGTCACTGCACTACACACCAGAGATAATTCACAAGCTTATACATGTAAAAGCCCTGCCACCCCTTGGGGCTATAAAAGGGGAGGCAGGGCACCCATCAGAGACAACCATGACAACAACACTCACAATCACATCAAAGACACAAGTGTAGTCCACAAGTAGTGCACTCCACTCCACATGCATAGGGACAGGGACTCAGGATACTGAGCCTCCCTCCACTCACTTCCTAAAGCCGAGACTTGGGACTTAACCTTCTCTCGCAACCAGCTTGTACACCCCTACTACAAGCACTCTCGGGTGCAAGGCAATACAGACTCTGATCCTCTCACTGGACGTAGGACATTCAAGGCCCGAACCAGTATAAATTATCTGTGTTCTCTTGCATCACCATTCGAGTTTAGGAAGGCACGCAGACTCATCACTTGTTAGTGTCTGGACGCCGAATCCAGACACCGACATATATATTATGTGACACTTACCCTGCATGAGAGATAGATAAAGACATTGTTAAGATCTCCATGATTACATGCAGTGCTCATGATCATTATCCATTGCAAGTTCCTTCCCAATGGTAAAAATATAAATAACGATACCTGGATTACTCCTGGTTAAAATGCTACATCGGTATTATCTGTGCGCTTGCAGATCTTTTATTTATTATTTATTCCTAGAAAAGCATATAGATTTAATACCAGCACTTCTACATCATGCTAGGGATGACAACCTAGCTTAAGTGATGTAAAGAATTTTGACGTCGTTGCTAGAGATAGGTTTAAAAGTTTATAGTAGTTGTGTTAAGAAGTGTCAACAGGACCTTAGGTTGATTTAATTTAATTAAAAAGTCCAAGCCCATTATTAAATCCAACACATAATTGTTGGATCAGTATATCGCTAGTTATGTATTTTTGAATTATGGTGTCATGTTTTATTTGTCAAAAAAATAGTTTAGTTCAGTTGTCGTTTATGTCATATTACTGAGCTTTTATGAAAAACCCTATATTTTCAAAGTTGTAGATACTAGAGTTTTCTTTAACCGAGTAAAGTCAATTGAAAAAAAGGAAGAGGTAATGTTGTTGTCATGAATGATAGTGCAATAACAAATGCTTGAACGACAGGTTTTGGGTTTCTAGTGTTCATTGTTTTTAATTTATTGTGTATGCTGGTATTGGTACTGAGTATTGTTTGTGATCAAGTGGTTTCCCTTTGGAGTGTATCTAACTCTTTTGTTCATTCATCAGTGAAGGCAAGCAAACATGATGTTGTGGTCCACATGCTTTAGCTCTACTATTTGAATTCCCTCCACTAAATTTTAATTTAATACCTCACACTAGCCATATAATACAAAAATTGAAGTAATTGCTTTACGATGAAGTATGAAGTTTCATATCTATATGAATGATGAAGTATGTGAAGTGCATACATTGTAGCATTGTATTTGCACTTTTCCCGTTGAGATACATTTGAAGAAACCGTAATCAGATTGGTCTGATAAATACAGGTAGAGCAACTCACATTGAAATGAGCAATGTAGTCATAGCCTACACTCCGCCCTTTTCTTAGGACGTGTGGGTAGAATTGAAGTCATGCATTGCATGAATTATTGGCATTTGCATTATGAAGCACAACTTATGAAGTCAAAGTTGTTTGTTTGCTGAGGTTTTCATGAGCCCCATACTCTTGCTTCCCCATCTCAGATACTTGTGCTTCAAGGATGCTTGGCTGGATGGAAGAAGAACACGAGTGCACACTTGTCGATATACACCACAATAAACAATGTGTCATAATATTTATGATAGTCTTGTATTGGATTCTTCGTTTGACCTTTTATCATGGAGCTTACAGTCAAGGTCTAAATTTTATTATCGTTTTGCTATCAGTAAAGTCTCTCTCTCTCTCTGTGTGTGTGTGTTTATCTATAATCTATATAATTGTTTGTTGCTTCCGTGTTCTTTGTTGTTGTGTTCTTGTTACAGTGTAGTCTTTTATTTGGTTTCGGGGTATTACAATTAGATACATCGGGCATATACACACACGTTGTTCTACAAGCATCTCGATGTTCTGTCAACCCTAGATGTGCCTCCACGACGAGTTCCTTTCTAAAAGGGTCCTCTCTATCTCACTGCAAGATATCGATCCTACTATGATGATCCGGGCATGCTAGCCGTTTGAGTGTGGGACCAGATTTGCATCAATAATTACATGCATTTGTTACAACCGAATACAAAACAACCTGATTCAAGAGGATCTCATCTATATACCAACTAGGTGGAGCTAGCTCATCAACAAGGACTACGTTGAGTTTGTTATTACAAGCTAGCATATCAAATTAATATCTAATAACACCATTTGATTTACTGTGAAAAGGGAAGAGTTGCTAGCACACACATGTCATAATGTGATGTGATACTTACACCACTTATTGGAGATCACTATGCTTCCAATCGCCTGCTACATAGGTGGCCGCCAGGAGCACCAAAACGTAAATGATGAGGGGAACACCATCCATATGTCCCTTGGTGTCACGGTGTGATGACCAGACGCCGGTGGTGATGACTACTACCAAGCCGACTGTAACGAAGTAGACACCCAAGTCACCATGGAAGAAGGCACCCATACCGTAGCCCGTGATGGCCAGTCCGACGATGAAGAGCAGCACCGATGGTCTTGCCAGAGGGCGTAACAACCCTTCCATCACCATCCGGGCCAGACCTTCCAAAAATAAAAATAAAAAAAAAACATGCACAATACGGGGTCCAATTCAGTATAAGCTTATCTAGAATGATGTGTATGTATGTATGTATATGCATGGATTACAATATAATATATAGTTTATACATACACACACGCACCTGCTTGCAAGTTGGCTCGACCAGGTCTCCTATGATTACGAAACACGAGTATTAGAAGCAGCATCAGAGATGACACGATCTCGAACAAATGTATTGGCATCAACGGGAAGGTTTGGTCGGAGCAGCCATTGCGCTGGAGCCAGAAGCTCAGCCTCTTTACCCTGATCAAGCCCCACGCCCAGAACGCCGCAAGAACACCGCACACAAGCGCAGAAACGATGCTGCGCCGGGTTCTGATTCTGAGAAGAATCCCTGTGCCGATGATGACCAAAAGCCCAGAAGCGGTCACCGTGAACATAATCACCAGCGACTCATCTCCAACTCCAAGCTCAGCATCATCGGCGTCCATCCTCCTCTACTTTATTTCCTCTTGCCTGCTTCTTCCTGCGGCACAAAACACAAGCTACCTGGGGGGATAGCAGGCAGTGCTGCAAGCGAACAGGGAAGAAGAAGAAGAAGAAGAAGAAGAAGAAGAAGAAGAAGAAGAAGAAGAAGAAGAAGAAGAAGAAGAAGAAGAAGAAGAAGAAGAAGAAGAAGAAGAAACATTATATATATAGGAGGAAACGGTAGTAGAGATCGAGCGACGTGCTCTTGTGTTTGGTTGGCTGCACAGCAGGCCGGCCGGGTCAATCTGATCTGCAGCCGGTACGGTGACTACAGGGAATGAGGGAGGAATGAATGATCGATATTCTTGCAGCAGACCATATATAACACAAGAGGGATAACAAGATAGGCCAGTTGCAGTTAATAATCATCTCTGGTTTGACAGAGAACTAGATGGATGATACTGTATTATATATTATAATCAACGGTCAGAGACCTTGAGGTTAAAAAACTGGGGCACAAATGTCATGTGATGTGTGAGATACGGTATTATAACTTCTTACCAAATCCTGATGCACGATTACTTGCGTCGTAGGTTTAGCAAGATTTCATCTCGAATGGACTTATTCCTCCGTGATGAGAAATAAAAAATGTCAATTTTAAATGGAAGGTTACTGCAACTTATATATGTTTGAGGCTCAGGAATTCTCTTTGCCGACGTATATGTTTAGCAGAGAGATGCAATGGGAACGAAGAAAGAGGAACAGAGACGCAAGCATTGGCGAGAGTGCTTAGGAATCAATTCTGTTGCAATGCTCATGATACTCCATCGCAGCTCTCTTCTCTTAATGGCGTTCCCCATGATTCCCAAATGGATATAGTCTATGAAGAAATCTAAGGAGAAAGATCAAAATAGATAGTCTAGCACAATCTTTAAGAAATAACTCTCTTATAGCTCACATAGCTCTCAAATATAATATTTTGTTATTATATTATTCTAAAGCTCATCTAACTAGCTATTTTGTAAATTGTTATTGAGTTGAGGACGCTGTAAGTACTAGATACAACTGCCACATTGGGCTGGTCACCAGTGTATTGGGCCTTCGGGTACTGACGGGGCGGCCTGCTTGTTCTGCTGCTGCTGTCACTTATGTAGTTGTCAGGACTCAGGACCGTGAGTAGTAACAGTTAGGTTTTATTTAGTTCGCGAAAATTTTTAGATTCGGCTATTTTAGTATTTTTAGGTTCTATTGCTTGTTCTGCTGCTGTCATTTAAAAGATTTGTCTTGCAAATTACAGGTAAACATACAATTAGTTATTTTTTATTTATATTTAATGTTTCATTCATGCTTCAAAGATTCGATGTGATGGGGAATCTTGAAAATTTTTGAAAAAACAAAATAAGTCCTTATAATAAAAAGACTTGACTTAGGCCTTGTTTAGTTCACCCAAAATCCAAAAAAAATAAAATTCTCCATCACATCAAATCTTGCGGCACATACATAGAGCACTAAATATAGATAAAAAATAACTAATTGCACATCTTGCCTCTAATTTACGAGATAAATCTTTTGAGCCTAATTAGTCTATAGTTGTACACTAATTATTAAATACAAACGAAAATGCGACATTGTCAAAATAAAAAAAATGAATCTATGGCTAAATGGAGGAGGTTCGATCGGCATCCTACTACCAAGTTTTTTTTACTGTGAAGGGGCCTCAATTTCATTTTCGACCCTTCAATTTGGAATCCACATCCCGTTTGGATACACAATGGAACCTTGCCATCTCTTTCTTATATATTTAATTCTCTTTACATATGTGTTTAGACCTTAGAGTCATGTTCCACGAGAAAACGGGAATATAGAACAAGAATGAGAACTTGGGATGTTATTTTATAACATAGAATGATACGAACATAAATATTCTCAATATCGGAACGTGGATGATCATAGAATGTGGAATACGAGAACGTAAAACATGGCCCAAACAGTTTGTCAAATAACTTTTCATCTATAATTTTTTTAGTAAAATGAGAAAAAATCATCTCCAACAGTTTGGCATCCCAATTCCCTATATCTCCCTGTCTAGCGTGTAAATATACGCGCGGACTCTGCGCTTGGCATCGGTTTTTCTCCTCGTGCTTAGCTAGGCTCTTCGTTTGCTTAGCAGGGCTATTCGTTTCGTTAGCAGGTTTTTACATTTTTAAAATGAAATTTGTCAAACTATTGGAAATAATTTTTTTCTTTACATATTATTTTAGGAGTTGTTAAATAATAAAATCTGGAAAACGATTTTGCCAAACAGTTGGAGATGTTTGGAAACGGCAATTGAATTCCTCTTTTAATTACCGCATATGCCGCATTTTTCGCCACCCGGCACCCGATCGGATCCGTAGCTCCAGCCTCCAGCCAGCGAGCTCATTGCCTCCCTGCCTCCTTGGTATCCCGATGCCTTGTTTAGTTAAAAAAAAATTTAGAAAATAGATATTGTAGCACTTTCAATTGTATTTGATAAATATTGTCCAATCATGAACTAGGCAAACTGTGTAATTAATTATTTTTTTAATTTATATTTAATGCTCTATGCATATGCCACAAAATTCAATATAATATAGAATCTGAAAATTTTGCAAAATTTGTAAAAAAAAAACTAAACTAGGCCCAAGTTGAATGTGCCTCACTCATGATTATTATTGGGCCTCACCTACTTGGGCCTTTGACACATGCTTGCTGCTATCTGCTACTACTGGATCTCCTAACAAAAAGTTGCTACTACGGGAGATCTAAAAAAAGCTATTGAGAAAGGAAGGTATGCTATACTGCTACACTCTGAGCTTCTTTTTTGTTATTGTTTATATATTTGATTTGCTCTTTTGTTTGTGATAACACAATATTTTATAAAAAAAAATCCAATTATTGTTATTGCCATCATGTGCACGTGCAATTTTTACTTGTACTCTCTCTGTCCCATAGAAAGTGTTATTCTCACTTCTCGAGAAATCAAATATTTATAACTTTTGCCAATTATATAAAAAATAATATTTTTAGTATATAATTAGCCGTTAGATAGATCGAGAGATACAGATATTATTAATATTTTCTATATATCTAGTTAAACTTAAAATTTTTGACTAGCACGAATTTCATAGTGCTTTTTTTGTGAGACGAAGGGACTAACGATCTATGCACTTCTTGTATCAACCAAATTATATCACTACTATTGTGCATGTATTTATGGCTTCTATATATGGATTATAGCTCTATCTAGTAGCAACCAATCTACTTTACGTTGGTGCATATCTATCATGTACATTTCTTTCTATTTTGTTGAGTAGCACACTTCAAAGGTTACATGCGTCATTGTTTCTAGTTTAATTCACTATATTTTATTGTCATTGACGTGTGTATTAGATCGTATTATAGTTCCCGATATCTCGAAATTTCTGTCTGTTTTCCCAACAAGCATTCCTGATTCCATTTCCGTTTCCATGAAGAAATATGAAATAAAAAAATGGTTAGATGGTTTTCTCGACTGTCCCCTATTGTTTTCATCCCTACAACTACACACGGACTAGAAGATTACACCCCTTAAGCTATATATCACTGGACCGATATGTCGCATTTTCCTATGAAAGAAACAGATGTGTCCTAAATTGAGGTGAGATAAAGAGTAGGCCTGGTGAATTTGGGTCTATTAGAAACTTATCCCAAGGTTTTACTTTGACATCACTAGAAAAAAACACATGTGTAAACTAATTAACTAGCATGATGTAGTCCTTAGAGTTTTTTTTTCAAAAGTGGTCTCTGCCTACCCAAACTAACAATGAGTTTTGCAACTTAAAGTTAATTCTATCAACTATCATATGCTAATTTAGAAAAGGTAAAGGCCACACAAAAGAAGCACAAAAATAAGTTTAAATATGATAAGAGCAAGTCAAGAGAGGGTAAACTCCTAGAGAACAGGATATCTCATAGTATCAGTTGACAAACTGCAACCCTTAGTTCATGCTAGAGCTCAACCAATGTACGCTTCGGTTATGAAGCCTTCCCCCTAGTCATGACATTGAGCTTACCATAAAATATTTCCACAACCAAGGCAAATGATGCAAGCCACAAATGCTCACCATTGCCACCTGACTTTCCCACACACTCTGGCATCATCCACTATGGAGCTTCTCCACGAAGAAAGGGGTCTCCTTGTCCTCTGCACACCAAGTCACCATCACTCCACACCAAACTCAGAAAGTTGATGTCGCCCCAAAAAACACCAAGACCTCAAGTGCTCTGACACACCAAGCTTACTAGGGTACAACTAATCAAGCTCTCAATCTCTAATAGGGCTTAACTCACACATAGATGAACCCTAACTTCTATCATGTGCCTTGGATAATCAATATGCATTTGAGAGGGTAGATGGAGTGTATAATCACCTGGTCTACCTTCTAGTAGCCTTGGGCACTCCATCAACATTAGAGCAACTCTAGCAAGGATCCTAAACAGGGCCTATTCACAATTTGAGGGATGAGAGGAAAAACAATAGGTCCCTATTCAAATCCTCAAATTGCAGAGATCCTCAAAAACTCCCATGGGGAGCCCTGAATCTGCTGGTGTACCCCGAGCCCCCATGGTCGTTGATTGGTCAGTCTCTCAGGATTGATTGTTATTAGATTGCTAGGCTTTTTATTGTAGATTGCATGACTCGATGTAAAGATCTTGAATTGATAAAATTATTCCATCATCAAGGGGAAAAATCTCAACTATCATGGGAAAGAAAAGTGTGACTGCTCAATAATACCATAACAAGCCCCACTTTGGTTGGTGAAAATTAGTTTTTCTATGGGGGAAGTTGTTCTCTTATAAGAGTATAAGTATATTGGTATAACTTCAGCATAAATTATATATGGCATATGCCGACAGAATCTTCCCTTATATTTCTTCATCTTATTGTAACATAAAAAAATAGGTGTGGGTAACAACATGTCAGTACCTGTAGCTATTTGCGTTAAAGAAAACCAGCAGATTCTCTTTCTACACAAGCTGGCCATCCGTGCATAATATTCCAATCATTGACGCGCCACTCACACTAACCGAGATTAAACAATTCCATCCGCTCTGCAAGATTATTTATGGCACTGTAATCACTGTCTGACAGTTGAAAGAACGAATGGAACCTTCTGAGCTCTGAGCAAGCCACGCTTTCATCATTCGCCACACGCTTTTAGTCTAGTCAGAAGAATAATATTGAGGTAGTAGCAGCTAGTAGATTACATTAGATTAATTAATCGCCGTTTGACAGCAGAGGATGAGCAGCACGACTTTGCTGTCTCCTCACCAAAAGCACACCTCCATTTGCACATTCCTGCCCTACTGACTACTGCTGCATTTGCGTCCTTCAGATCTGTCTATACATGCGACATGCTGGAGAACAAATGCACAGTTGCTCAAGCTTATGGAGAGGAGGATATATATGGATCACATGTTTGTTTGGGGTGATAGATGCAGCAAAGCATGTGGCAACACATGTGCGCGCAGTCGTCCTCTCTCAAGCTTTAACCGGGGGAAAGGAAATCGACAGAGCAGCTTTGCTTCGGGGTGCCTTGCTTCCAGGCGTGCTTCAGGGTCCACTACAGCCTGTGTGCCACTGCCATTGTTCTGAAAAAAAAAAATCCAGCCTCAGAATGAGCACCGGATTATTGGATAAGTTTTTGGAGTTTAAGAATTAATTCAGATCAGTACTGAACAATAATTAATATGGATGGACTATAAACAGTTATTTTGTACAATGTGAGTTTGTGGAGTTTCTCCTTTATAGCTTGGTGACCTGAATGTGATGGGGGGTCGTACTGCTCATGCTCATCTCGGGATCAGTACCATCTTCTAGTAATGCTTTGGATCTGAATCTGATAAATAGTTGTGTGTACGTACCAGATGAGAGGTCCAAGAACAACTTAATGTTTGTTTTTTTTAATAAAGAAAAGAAACGATCGAAGAATTGGCTCTCTTTGCTAGTGGTTACCACTAGGGATGGGCGGATGGCATAAGAAAACCTGCTTAGTTCATAGTGCAGGTTGAATGTCACCATCTTCCAAAGCAACATTATATATAGTATTACAGGACTACTATTAAGAACAGCGTATTATATAGTAGTAGTAGTCCACACTCTGATGATTGAGGAGCTAGAGACTAGAGAGGATTTGCGATAAGGGCAAAGTGTCGGCAGTCCTTGTGAGAGAGCGTGTGGCTGTAGACAGAGCGGCTACTTGTCCGGTGAATACTTTGCAAACACCTAATGCCCTCTCCATCTCGCCAGTGCATATGAGATTAGTGAGTCTTGACAGTCTAACTGACACCGTCTGTGTCCAGCTATCAGGAGGGGGGCAGAACTACAGGGACGGCGACTGAACAATCAGAAACAGAGCTACAATTTCGTCTAATAAGTTGTTCCTATTTCAATTTCCCCACCAACAACTAGACACTCAACACACATGGTAGCAACGACACTAGGATTCCCTAGCTAGCACGGCCGCTATGAAATGTGGGATTTTTTTTTCTTTCTAAATTTTGTGTTTCTTCAGTAAAAGAAATTGATTCCTATAAATTTTGTGTACAATTGTATGAAAATATCTGCGTTTCAAAGAGGCTCTAGACATGACGAAATATATATATATGCTTATAATTGGTGATGATAACATATATAGATATAATACTATATGATTAGAAGTAGCAAGGGCCGCACCGAAAACAGATTAAATTAAATGCGCGGTAGTGTACTAGCAAAAAGCAATTATTCTTCTTCTATATATTCAGCTGCAACTAGAATATATAAACAAGGCTAGCTGAACTTGAAGGCAGCGAGCGATATCATCTCAGCTACCGTTCGTTTTAATGCACGAGCAAAGTCAAGCAGAGTGGAAAATAAAATCAGGGATTATTTGGCCACAACCTGATGAACCCCCTCCATAATTCGTCGCACCAATCGCGCACTGTAGCAGCGTGCGATGATGTACACGTAACAGTTTGGCCCAGTCATCAGTCTATAGCCGGTTGGTCGGGGGATCACATCGTGCAAACATTTTTTAAAATTGCAAGGAAAACAGGGCCCGTTGCAAATGCAATTAGCTAACCCAACCCATGTTGCTGTCACGGGACCGCAGCACGCAGGTGCCTCTCCGCCTGCCGTCCATATAGAGGTCTGGTTTAGTTGAGAAAAAGTTTTTGAATCTTGATATAGTATTTTTATTTTTATTTTGACAATTATTATTTAACTATGAATTAAATAGGCTCAAAAAATTCGTCTCGTAAAATACAGTCAAACTATACAATTAGTTTTTATTTTCGTCTATATTTAGTGTTTCATACATGTGTCGAAAGATTCGATGTGATAAGGAATCTTGAAAAGTTTTTGAATTTTGAAGTGAACTAAACAAGGCTATATGCATGTGTCAGAAGATTCGATGTGATAGGGAATCTTGAAAAGTTTTTTAATTTTGGAGTGGACTAAACAAGGCCATAATTTCTATCTCCTCGGTCGCTCACATCTCTCTGATAAGATTGCTTAACTACGGGTTAATCTTTCACATTTTAGAGAGAGAGAGATGTTAATTACTTACATTAGTTCCAACCGTTGAGTCGATCTGTCTGTCACGATTAGTTATTTATCGCTGGTGCGTTATGACATGCATTACGTATTTGTGTTGGTACTCTATGATCGATATAGTAACTAGGACACTTGTCTTTTTCTGACACTAAATATATAATTGAGTGTATGTAATCTTCAACAGTTAGCCGTTAGGACGTTCTATCATAATGCAAGTCACAGACCTGCTCTGCTCAAATTGAGGAGCTTGAATTCTAGGGTTTTGTCAGGATCTCTTGGCATAAAGACCATTTACTTCGGCCTTGTTCAGTTCTCAAAATTTGGGGTTTTTGACACTATAGCACTTTTGTTTTTATTTGACAAATATTATCTAATTATGAACTAACTAAGTTCAAAAGATTTATATCGCAATTTACAGGCAAATTATGCAATTAGTTTTTGTTTTTTTATATTTAATGTTCTATACATGTGTCGTAAGATTCAACGGGGAATCTTTAAATTTTTTCAAAACTAAACAAGGTCTTCATAAAAAAAAGACAAATCGAGGAGCTTTATCGATCTTTAATTTTCTTATTATCGTAAGAAGAGAAGAAGGGGAAAAAGGTTTAATTTAATTAGTGAAGAAACCCAACGACATGAAACATGGCCTTGTTTAGTTCACCCAAAAACCAAAAAGTTTTCAAGATTTTCTGTCACATCAAATCTTTCGGCACATGCATGAAGCATTAAATATAGGTGAAAATAAAAACTAATTACACAGTTTAACTGTAAATCGCGAAACGAATCTTTTGATCCTAGTTAGTCTATGATTGAACAATATTTACCACAAACAAAAGAAAGTACTACAGTAGCGAAATCCAAAATCTTTTCGCATCTAAACAAGGCCATGGTAATAAAGAAAAACTTGCCCGTGCACGCACGTCTTCCTCATGCCCGCGCGTTGAATATTAACCTGTGTCCACATATATAAATATATAACCCACCTAATAATAATTTGGGTCACCATCCTAGTACGTTACGTGGGTGAAAATATTATCGTCGACTAATGAAAGCCGATTAGTAGTTGTAGTTTGTACAGTAGTCGTTAGCTGGCGCGGATCGATCGATCAATTAGCTAGGTTCAGTTAGGGTTTGTTGCCTTGCGTGCGGACGTGGCGCACGCTGCCCACGAAAACGAAGAAGGGATCAACACGAGGGACCCTTCACCTACCGCCCGTTTTGTCATGATATCGATCAGCATCAGCTCTCGAGGGCCGGGGCCGGCCTTTAGCATCATAGTGGCGAAGTCAGAAGCTTTTAGAAATCTGAACAATTTTACTAACAAAATATTTAACTATAAAATTACAAAAAACTTATATGAATAAAGAAAATTTTCTTTTAATTTTTGGCGAGGAGCCCGGCCGGCCGTCCGGGGTGGCCGGACGGTGGCTCCCCAAGTGGAAAACACGAACGTGATTCATGTTTTCGTTTCTACGTTTTAGAAAACATCTACGTTCCGAAAATACGAATAGTTGTGTTTCCACGTTAGATATGTAAGTTTTTTGTTTTAATTTTCGTTTCTAAAAACAGGGACGGAAACATGGATGCTATGGACCGACCGGCAGAGCCACCGCCTGTTGGTGTTGGTCGTTCGTGCGTTCCTCTCATCGCACTCCTCCTCCCCCCGGCCGTCGTCAATCCGTCATCATCATCATGGACGACGATGGATCCCGGCCGGCCGGCCTCGATCTCTACCTGCCGACTTGCGTCGCTCGTGAGACATCCATCGATGACCACGGCGGTTACGTTGCTAATGATATGATTCCGGGTAGTAACCACCGGCCACACACTGTTTTTCTTTTCTTTTCTTTTCTTTCTGGAGGGGGAGGTAGTGGGAGTGGGAGTGAGCTGTGCTAGGCTCTCGGGGCATGCATGTGTCGCTCGCGTGTGCAGCTGGGTTGTTGCGTGGTGGTTACATGACTGCACTGCATGCCCGACTCAACTGACCGACCGACACTTTACGTATATCTTTCCGGTTGTTTCTCAATTCTGCAGCCATCATTTGGGCAAGCTAGCTAGGCCACTCATCTGGCCTGGCCTATCTATATATGCAAGCATCTACCACTTGTTCTCCATATATAGGAGGATAACCCTGCTACTAATACTAAAACTAATAATTCCAGTGTAGGTGTGGGCTGTGGCTAAACAAAACTTATATTTATTTGCTGCTGCACTTTTGTTGTTGCTGCTGTTGTTGTTGTTGTTGTTGTTGTTGTTGTTGTGTGTGTTAGCTCAAGTACCACACCATCGTTGAATCACACACTGCAGCCCTCGTACGTGCTTAGCATTTGCCGTACGTGTGGCATTCATTAATATTATTTTCCTACTACCAAAGAAAATTAATTAGCGAGGGGAAACAAAGAGAGGATAAATCTGAACGTGTCCTTATTGCAAATATTCTCTCCCTCCATAGGATACTGCATGCATGTACTATACTATTATGGAACTGGTTTCCTAGTACATGGAATGTAGGGTTGGGCTCAATAATGATGATGCATTTGGAATGCTAGCTTGCGGTGGAGTTTTGATTTTTGACTATAGAATTATAATAATAAATAGTTCTACATCTATTTTGATCAGAAGAGTTACTAGTGCTGTAAAACATTAATAAATCTTGGATACATTAGACATCAACCAACATTTCGAAAGAAATAGAAAACTCAATGAACGATGATACCCCGTTGTCATGGTATTTTTCAACACTAGCGTTTACTACTACTTTTCCCATGTTCGTCACTTGCATGAATAATTAAGATTCAGTTATTAGTTGCTACTCTATGTTTGTTGTCAAAGTTTTTTTTTTACATTCTACAACATGGTAATTAAGGTAGCAAATATTTGGTGCAAAAGTGAGAACTGGAAAAACGTTAAACTTTTTTAGATGAACAAAAATAAATATTAAGGAATGGATTTCAAAGCTCGTGTCCTTATTTTTATTGATTTTTTTCTAATGACTACTATCATATCTCGCATTCGACACTACAGCCTAATAATTATTTTTAATATGAATCTTCGGTCAACTATGAACATTTCGCATGAAGTAGATATGAGATGCTAGTGGTATATACTCTCTTCGTTCCAAAATAATTGTCGTTTGCGCTTCTCGAAAAATAATTTTGACACAATATATATAAAAAATTATTAATATTTATGATACATAATTGGTATCATTAGAAAAATCTTTGAATCTAGTATTTTAATAAATTTATTTAGAGATACAAATGTGACACGTATTTTCTATAAGTCAAATCAAATTTGTGACACAATAAGAAGACGGGGCAGAGAGAGTATTATTCTACTTAGGGCACCCGCAATAATTTGCTTTAACATGCCACATCAGTGCCAAATCATCATCTATGGATAGTGCAAAAAAAACACATTCAACGGGCTTACTTCACACTCTGTCCAAAAGTAATAGTATTAGGCCCTGTTTGTTTTGCTTAAGTAAACTTTAACTCTAGTCGTATCGAATGTTTTGACACACGTATGGAGTACTAACTACAGATTATTTATAAAACTAAAAACACAGTTAGAGAGTAATTTATAAAACAAATCTTTTGAATCTAGTTAGTCTATGATTAAACACTATTTGTCAAATAAAACAAAAAATCTACAATACATATTAAGGTCCCGTTTGGTTCCTCTTGCTAAATTTTAACTAGCTAAAATTATTTTAGCTACTCTTGAATGACTAATGAAACTAAACTATTTTAGCTCCTTTTAGTCAATGTGTTTGGAACTTTAGCTATACTAAAGTGACTAAAGTTTAGCTAGCTAAAATTTAGCAAAAGAAACCAAACATAGCTTACTTTAACACCTCTAACCGAACAACTCTCACACAACAAAAAGATATACACGGTAGAGAGAGAGCATTTATGCCAATGGGCCCCGCTTGATGTTGAAATAGTATGTGCTATTGGCTCGCTCGGGCTCTAACGCTAATTTCTTATCTCTTCTATTTTTTTCCTATGTGTACTCCTATCGGCAGCCCATGCTACGGCTGTCCTCGGGGTATTAAAGTTTAACGAGTATTGTAACATTTTCATTTTATTTGGCAATGAGTTCAATCATTGACTAATTAAACTTTTAAAAAAATCATCTCGCAAACTATTCTCTAGTTGTATTTTTAATTTCATAAATAGTCCATATTTAATGTTTTATTGACATATTTAAACGTTCAATATGATAGGTGGTAAAGCTTACCGCCTCCAACCAAACAAGGCCTTAGATATGGTGCATATCTTGGTGCTAGTGCTAGCTACTATTTTGTCCACTGTTTGCCACCGTGGCCTACTAATATCCCTCAAAATATGCCACAGGGCATAGATCAAGAATAAAATAACCGAGTTAGTAGTTTATAACCCAATTAGTGGTAAGAGTTACAAATATTTGACTATAACATTATAATGTCACATCTATATATATGGAGTAGAGTTTAGTAGTGGTGAAACATTAACTCTTGGTAGCACTCAACATTTTGAAAAATATATAAATTTCAATGATTTTTTTGCGATTATAATTAAATTTCAATGAATAATGGATGCCAATAATAACCTTAATAATTAGCTGTCATGGTATTTTCAACGTTTGTGCTTACTGCTTACTACTAGTTATCCATGTTCGTTACTATGGCTTGTTTTGACAGAAGCCTTCTAGGCAATACCGGCAACATATCCTAGCTCTAGGTGTTCAAAATCGAATTTCACGCTTCCACCTTAACAACCCATACAAAACAAGCAATATTTTTCTAGTATATCAGGGCACTCTCAATGCTAGAAATTACATGTAGTTTCTATACGTATTAATTTTTATAGACACTATATATAGAAACTATGACGACCCCAATGGATAGTTTCTATAGAATATTTTTTTACCCAATCACATTCATTCTTTCTCCATTCTTAACCAATCATATCACTTCATGTCTTGGATTTTGTGTAGATATGGTTTCTAAGGCCTTATTTAGTTCGTAAAAATTTTTGGATTTCGACACTGTAGCACTTTCGTTTTTATTGACAAACATTGTCCAATCATGGAGTAATTAGGCTTAAAAGATTCGTCTCGTGATTTACAGATGAGCTGTGCAATTAGTTTTTGTTTTCATGTATATTTAACGCACCATGCATGTGCCGCAAGATTAGATGTAATAGAAAATCTTGAAAATTTTTAGAAACTAAACAAGGCCTAACTTAGAACCAGTTTTTATGATTTTTGCTCTCTCTCTTCAATAACTCTCTTGCCACATCAGCAAAAATACTTAGATGACACTATAATTAATGTCTATAGAAACCACGATGGTTTCTATATTGGGAGTGCCCTCAGGGCATGTAAGACTCTATCACAGAGTCCAAGACAATTAATTACATTTTATTTATATTTTTTTTGCTGATGTGGCAACATATTTATTGAAGAAAGAGTTAGAAAAAAATAAGACTCCAAGTCTTATTTAGGGCACTCACAATGCAAGACTCTATCATAGAGTTTAAGACAATTAATTACATATTATTTATGGTATTTTGTTGATGTGGCAGCATATTTATTGAAGAAAGATGTAGAAAAAAATAAGACTCCAAGTCTTATTTAGACTCTAAGTCCATATTGTTTGAGGTAATAAATAATATTAGACTATATGATAGAGTCTGCACCGTGAGTGCCCTTATTAAGATTGAGCTATTAGCTTCTACATTAGGTTGGTGGTCAAAGTTTTGGACAATTAAGTACGACATGGGAATTTGGTGCACAGTGAAAAGGCAAAAAATGAGATGCCCATATACTTATTCTTTTTGTTCTTTTTTCTTGATGACTACTATTTTATATCACATTCCTCACTACTTTATAACAATATTTTAGATAATCTTTAATCAACAATGAACAACTCGCAAGAAAGAGAGTGGTTTATTGTTCTCCTCTCGGAATCAATAAAATTGAGTTAGTATTGTCCAGGTTAGCAGTATTTTTTTTTGAGACGGTTAGCAGTAAAAGTTTTTAACATTTGACTGTAGCCTTAATTTCCTCGGTTGTGGTATTTTTCAGCCTAGTGCTGATGCTGTTTTGCTCCATGTTCATCACTGCAAACAGAGTGATGTTTTTCTAGTAGCATATGTCAATGAGGTCGTATAGGGCATAAATAATTAAGATTATGGCCCTGTTCGCTTGAACTCATTTGTCGAATCTGCCAGTCATTCAATTTATAACAAATTAGTAAACAATATTTTTTGTCATGATTTTTCATTTGAAGCGAAAAGACTCTATATTTCTAGTTTCTACTCTAGATTAATGGTGAAAAAAAATCATATTTAACTACAACATAGTAATATAAGTATATAACATCTATTTGGTGCTGAATTAGAGATAGTAAAATATTAAATTAAATTATAAATCAATAATGAAGATGTCTCAAGGAATATATATCACAATTAATATGGAACGCTCATGTCCTTATTTTTCTCCTTCATCTTTTGATTTTTAGCGACTATTATTGTGTCTCAGGTTCAAGATGAATATAGGATGGTGATAAATTGTTTCTAGATATAAATTTTATATCAACAATGATCAATGAATAATTCTTGAGGATCAAATATCTTATTCTCACATTACCGTTGTCCCTGGTCGTCATTATATCTTCGCGCTACCGCTGACTACTATTTTGTCGGCATTCGTCATGGTAGCTAAATAGTACCCCTCTAGATATATTTCATTACGAATCAAAAAAGATCTTCTTAGTAATACAGTAAGTATTAATAAACTCCTCGTATTAATTTTCACAAAACGGGTTTCCTCTATAACTATGAACCCAAAATAAGATGGTTAAAACTCATTGGATGGGCATCCATGGCATATGGCTCCCTTGAGGCCGTGAGACGCATCCATGGCATGTTCACCGGATTCACCTCGTGGTGTCGTTTCAGTCCTTTGATGATGTGCCTTGGCCACCTGTGATTTTGCTCCATAAAAACACCTGCGATTTTTGACGCGGCAAAAACTTTTGGTAGCCCTTTCCATCCCAAAATTACCTCCCAATTGTTTCAACGCTAGTAGTTGGCGCGGCCCTTTCCTTGGCCGTCTTTTCTTTTTCTTTTCGACGCCCCCTTTTTCTGCGCCCACCGACACTCCTCCTCTCCTTCTCGGCTTCTCCCCCAATTTTTCTTTAAAAATCCCCCGCTCGCTAATCCCCTCCCCTCCCACCGACGCTGCCGCCCGCCGCTGGCACGCATTCCTGCTCTGCTCTCCTCTCCTCTTCGTCGGCGCGGCGCGGCGCGGCGCTCGGTGAGAATCACTCGGATGGAGATCTGCTGCTAGAGCGAGCGGAGCTACCGGTCAGTATCCTGCGGTTTCGTCTTCGGCGGAGGAGGAGGAGGGGAGGAAGCGATGGAGGCGAGCGCCGGGCTGGTGGCCGGCTCCCACAACCGCAACGAGCTCGTCGTCATCCGCCGCGACGGCGATCCCGGGGTACGTGCGCGCGCTTCGATTCCCGCCTGCCTTGCGAGAGGAGCGAGCGTTACGGCGCTGATTTTTTTTTTTTTGTTGTTGTTTCTATATGTGTGTGTGCGTGCAGCCGAAGCCGCTGCGGGAGCAGAACGGGCAGGTGTGCCAGATTTGCGGCGACGACGTCGGCCTTGCCCCCGGCGGGGAGCCCTTCGTGGCGTGCAACGAGTGCGCCTTCCCCGTCTGCCGGGACTGCTACGAGTACGAGCGCCGGGAGGGCACGCAGAACTGCCCCCAGTGCAAGACCCGATACAAGCGCCTCAAGGGTGGGTCTCCCCAACTCCGTCCACCGAAATGCAGCTCCACCCTGGCGCAAATGAATTTACTCGGGGGGCGGCTTTCGATGATTCTTCTCTAGTCTCAATTGCTCACTCAACTCGTCCTATGTGTGGTGCGGGACTTTGTTTGCAGGCTGCCAGCGTGTGACCGGTGATGAGGAGGAGGACGGCGTCGATGACATCGACAACGAGTTCAACTGGAACGGCCATGACTCGCAGTCTGTGGCCGAGTCCATGCTCTATGGTCACATGAGCTACGGCCGTGGAGGCGACGCTAATGGCGTGCCACAACCTTTCCAGCTCAACCCCAATGTTCCACTCCTCACCAATGGGCAGATGGTACTGTTACTGCCGAATCCAAGTGTCACTGTTCCCTTTGCCACCTCCTTATGGGGGTTATTGGTGTGCCAATGGCTCAATTGCTTGTTTCTGGTGTGATTGCAGGTCGATGACATCCCACCGGAGCAGCACGCGCTGGTGCCTTCTTTCATGGGCGGTGGGGGAAAGAGGATCCATCCCCTTCCTTATGCGGATCCCAGCTTACCTGGTATGGATGATCATCATCCTAAACTTGGTTGTGGTCACGGTGTCCTGAATTTAATTGATTAACGGTTGTTGTGTTCCAGTGCAACCCAGGTCTATGGACCCATCCAAGGATCTTGCTGCATATGGGTATGGTAGTGTTGCTTGGAAGGAGCGGATGGAGAGTTGGAAGCAGAGGCAGGAGAGGATGCACCAGACGAGGAACGATGGTGGTGGTGATGACGGTGATGATGCTGATCTACCACTGTATGACCCTCAAAACTTGTTTGGTCCCTGTTAGTTTTATTCCTCTTTAATGCTTTATTATGCTATTTGGTTGCATCTATTTGTTCAAATCAATTTCCAAAATAGTCCATGCCTGTTCAGGATACCATTTTTTCCCTTTGTCATAATTGTCACACAAAAAAGTAATGCTTCAATTTCTTAGTAAAATGAAAGAAACTGGTGGATTCATATATTTTAGTTTTTCCTTTGTTTGCATGAATGAGGGATGGCAGTGCACGATAGGCCAGTATAGTCCGTGCTCTACAAAATTTAACGTGTTTGCCTGCATGTATCTTTACTACATGTCACTTTCCATTTGGTATTTTGAGAAGCAGATCTTTGCTCCTGTCTTGCTACGTTAGACCGAAGTGCTAACTTTTAGCTGAATTTTTCTTTCTTTACCAGAATGGATGAAGCAAGACAACCGCTGTCCAGGAAAATTCCGATTCCATCAAGCCAGATCAATCCATATAGGATGATTATCATTATTCGGCTTGTGGTTTTGGGGTTCTTCTTCCACTACCGAGTGATGCATCCGGTGAATGATGCATTTGCTTTGTGGCTCATATCGGTTATCTGTGAAATCTGGTTTGCCATGTCTTGGATTCTTGATCAATTCCCAAAGTGGTTCCCTATTGAGAGAGAGACTTACCTAGATCGGCTGTCACTGAGGTTAGTTGCTGTTGCCACCTGCTAATATTTGGGTTCTCTTCCTGAGTTCCTGTTGTTTTGTGACTAATTGCTTGTCTGGATAGGTTTGACAAGGAAGGCCAGCCATCTCAACTTGCTCCAATTGATTTTTTTGTCAGTACAGTTGATCCGTTAAAGGAACCTCCTTTGGTCACAGCAAATACTGTTCTGTCTATCCTTGCGGTGGATTATCCTGTTGATAAGGTTTCTTGCTATGTTTCTGATGATGGTGCCGCAATGCTAACGTTTGAAGCATTATCTGAAACATCTGAATTTGCAAAGAAATGGGTTCCTTTCTGCAAAAGGTACAATATTGAACCTCGTGCTCCAGAGTGGTACTTCCAACAGAAGATAGACTACTTGAAAGACAAGGTGGCAGCAAGTTTTGTTAGGGAGAGGAGAGCAATGAAGGTGCCTTATTTGTCCTTTTCTTTAATGTGTTGTCCGCTATCCTGTTTGTTAAGAATATGATAATTAAACCAAGTTTGGATTATTTTCAGAGAGAGTATGAGGAATTCAAGGTCAGAATCAATGCCTTGGTTGCTAAAGCACAGAAAGTTCCTGAAGAAGGATGGACAATGCAAGATGGAACCCCCTGGCCTGGAAACAATGTTCGTGATCATCCTGGAATGATTCAGGTAAGCCTTATGGTTTGTTGCTACGTAGTACTTATTGTGGCATGCTTCAAGCATCTATTTATTTCCTGTCTCTTATCACCAAGACAAGAGAAGTTAATTCTTCTGTACAAATAGGTCTTCCTTGGCCAAAGTGGAGGTCTTGACTGTGAGGGAAATGAACTGCCACGATTGGTTTATGTTTCAAGAGAGAAACGGCCAGGCTATGACCATCATAAGAAAGCTGGTGCTATGAATGCATTGGTAATTGTTACATCTTTGGATCATTTGTTTGTCTTCTATAAGCTATATGGGATACAATGGGTTTTCAATTACTTTTGTTTGTCTGTATCACAGGTCCGAGTCTCTGCTGTACTAACAAATGCTCCATATTTGTTAAACTTGGATTGTGATCACTACATCAACAACAGCAAGGCTATAAAGGAAGCAATGTGTTTTATGATGGACCCTTTACTAGGAAAGAAGGTTTGCTATGTACAGTTCCCTCAAAGATTTGATGGGATTGATCGCCATGACCGATATGCTAACAGGAATGTTGTCTTTTTCGATGTAAGATTTGGCATTCACATTTCTGAGATGTTCTGTTGTCTACACATTTCTGAGATACATATTTTCCTTTATGAATGTTTTACTAACATTTGTGTTGTGCAGATCAATATGAAAGGTTTGGATGGTATTCAGGGTCCGATTTATGTCGGTACTGGATGTGTATTTAGAAGGCAGGCATTATATGGTTATGATGCCCCCAAAACAAAGAAGCCACCATCAAGGACTTGCAACTGCTGGCCGAAGTGGTGCTTTTGCTGTTGCTGCTTTGGTAATAGGAAGCACAAGAAGAAGACTACCAAACCAAAAACGGAGAAGAAAAAATTATTATTTTTCAAGAAAGAAGAAAATCAATCCCCTGCATATGCTCTTGGTGAAATTGATGAAGCTGCTCCAGGTAACTGTGAGCTTTCAAAGAAGCACTTGAGTTATTCTTGAAACTTCTCCATTTTTTTTTTGGAGGGGAATACAGTAGGGGAACCCCCGAAACTTCTTCATTGTGATCTCTATCTAACCTTGTGCTGTTCCCTGTAGGAGCTGAGAATGAAAAAGCTGGTATTGTAAATCAACAAAAATTAGAAAAGAAATTTGGTCAGTCTTCTGTCTTTGTTACATCCACACTGCTCGAGAATGGTGGAACCTTGAAGAGTGCAAGTCCTGCTTCTCTTTTGAAAGAAGCTATACATGTCATTAGTTGCGGTTATGAAGACAAGACAGACTGGGGAAAAGAGGTAAAGTCTAGAGCTTGTGGTTATTGGTTGATGAGTCAAAACATATGCTACTTATTTAATCATATGATATTTTTCTTTTCAGATTGGCTGGATTTATGGATCAGTTACAGAAGATATTCTAACTGGTTTCAAAATGCATTGTCATGGTTGGCGGTCAATTTACTGCATACCTAAACGGGTTGCATTCAAAGGTTCTGCACCTCTGAATCTTTCAGATCGTCTTCACCAGGTGCTTCGTTGGGCTCTTGGGTCTATTGAAATCTTCTTCAGCAATCATTGCCCTCTTTGGTATGGGTATGGCGGTGGCCTGAAATTTCTGGAAAGATTTTCCTACATCAACTCCATTGTGTATCCTTGGACATCTATTCCCCTTTTGGCTTACTGTACATTGCCTGCCATTTGTTTATTGACGGGGAAATTTATCACTCCAGAGGTAAATAAAAGCTTATTCAATTATAGTTTTGTATGTTGTGGAATGCCTGAATCTTATGTTCACTGTTTCATCTGCTGCAGTTGAATAATGTTGCCAGCCTGTGGTTCATGTCACTCTTTATTTGCATTTTTGCTACAAGCATCCTAGAAATGAGATGGAGTGGTGTTGGAATTGATGATTGGTGGAGGAATGAGCAGTTCTGGGTCATTGGAGGTGTGTCCTCGCACCTCTTTGCTGTGTTCCAGGGACTTCTCAAGGTCATAGCTGGTGTTGATACAAGCTTCACTGTGACATCAAAGGGTGGAGATGATGAGGAGTTCTCAGAGCTGTATACATTCAAATGGACTACCTTATTGATACCTCCTACCACTTTGCTCCTATTGAACTTCATTGGTGTGGTTGCTGGTGTTTCCAACGCAATCAATAACGGATATGAGTCATGGGGTCCCCTCTTTGGGAAGCTCTTCTTTGCATTTTGGGTGATTGTCCATCTGTATCCCTTCCTCAAAGGTTTGGTTGGAAGGCAAAACAGGACACCAACAATTGTCATCGTGTGGTCCATTCTGCTGGCTTCAATCTTCTCACTCCTTTGGGTTCGGATTGATCCTTTCCTTGCAAAGGATGATGGTCCACTTCTTGAGGAGTGTGGTTTGGATTGCAACTAGGATGTCAGCACATCAGCTCCCCCAATCAGCATATGCTTGAAGAAGTATTTTTGCCGGTGTTTGTCCCCATATTTACAATGTCCCCTCTGTAGATAAGAGACCGAAATGTCTTGTGTTTCTTTTGATCCATGGTGGAACCTCAACCTAATATCTGAGATATACTGGGGAGAATGGAGGCTGCGGCAATGCTTGTGCAGTTGGGCCGTGGAATACAGCATATGGTGTTTGATTGTGCAGCATTCTTTATTACTTGGGCACAAAATTGATCGGGTGAGCCGAACAGTAAGGTGTTTTGATTCTGCACTGCTCCCGTGTACAAACTTGGTTCTCAATAAGGCAGGCAGGAATGTGCATCTGCCAGTGGAACAGAGCAACCTGCACAGTATTTATGTAGCGAATTATGTATGCCTGCTCATTGGAGGGCTTGTTCATTACATGTTCGTCTATACTAGAAAGACAGTATTAGTATTAATCTATATAATTTTATGTAAAGGCGTCTGTTTTTTGTCGTGTACTGTAATCGTTGGAGTTGGTTTTGGGAAATTTTCATAGAAAGGTTGAATGTGATAGATACAGAAAATGTAATGCCGTGCTATATGGTTATAGAACGATATATCTTTTATGGTTCTATGCTAGTGTATTGAATAACTCCAGAGATCGGGGAGCTACGCTACGATCTTGCTTCAGTAAGGTCTGTACTCGTGTCCTTAAATGCTGGATTCACTCAAATATAGTACAATACTACCTCTGTCCAAAAAAAATATGCAATATGACGTCCGTACTGGTCAATTGTTTTTAAGTTTAACTAAATTTGTAGTAAATAGTATTAGCATTTATGTTTCTAAATAAATTTATTATAAAAATATATTATATAACTAATCTAATAGTACTTGTTTTGTATAAAAGAATCTTTATATATATATATATAAATTTAGTCAAAGTTTAGACTGTTTGACTTCTCAAAATCTGAGAGTTTTATTTTTTTTTTTGGACGAAGGTAGTAAGTAGGAGTGCAAACCGTCAGATATACAGGTAGATAGCTACAATATTTATTAGATATAAGATTTGAATATAGATAATGGTCAGTGTTAGATAAGATGTTAATGAATACAATACTTCTTGGATTTAGATTAAATAAGGATAATGGTCAACGTTGTTGGATAAGGTGCCAATAGATATTGACATCATGGATATGGGGTTTGAGCATTTGGATACAAATATAGTATTGAGTATTGAATATCCGGACTCAAATATGGATGAATATGAATTTCAAATTGATTTGAACTTATATACAAATGGAAAATATCTATATCATTTGCACTCCTAACCATAAGCACATTGTTTACAAATTTAGGCAATATACTACTCAGTAAGTGGACATATAAGAAATCCTAAATATGAAACATCAACTATTCCATAGCATGCAATTGTTTATCCTAGAGCTATGCCCCCATTGATTTGTTGCTTGCATGGTTTTGAGGGATTGAGGGAAAAACAATAGGAAAAGAAGATTGAGAAATGAGATTTGTTAGAGCTATTTTTTCATCTCATTCCTCTGCATGATAGGTTATAGGGAAAAGGAATTATTTTCTCAATCTGGTGGAGATGCTCTAAGTAGAAGTGCAAACAGTTGGATAAACAGATAGCTACAATATTTCTTGGATTTAGATTCGAATATATATGATGATCAACTATGTCGAATAATATTTCAATGGATTCAATAATATTTTTTGGATTTAGATTCGAATATGGATAATGGTCAACTATTTTGAGTATTTGGATATGATATCGGGCATTGAATATCTAGATTCGAGTGTTTGGATGCAGATATGATATCTTGTATCGAATATCTAGACTAGAAGGATGAATCTAAACTCCAAACAGATTCAAACTTAGATACATATGAAAAAAAATCTGTACCATTTGCACCCATATCTATAAATACATTATTTACGAAATCAGGTAATACTCAATATATAAGAAATCCTGACTACGGAAACATCAACCATTCCATAATATGTAATTGTTTATCTTAGAGATACGAGTTTGCACTAGATCCGTTGCGTACGTGTTATTTTTTATTTTGCTTCGAGGTCAAATAGCTTGATAAACAAAGGAACAAGTTTGAGTAGTGAAGTCTGTATGTATATATCAAGTATTTTAGGCATCTTCCTTCTAAGATTTAAGAGGTAAAATCATTTTTTTGGTTTGTATATTAATTAATGAAACAATGTAATGAAATAACTTTCTTTTTTACCGATCGCTCTTTTACATATGAATGACCTGATTGAACGTTCGTACTTCATTTCAGTATTTCCCGTGACTATTCAGCACTAAGAGCGTTAATGCATTCCTACTTAAATACTACTCCCGCCGTCCGGAAAATAAGTGTTGCTATGATATTCTTAGCGGATAATTTTTTTTTAAATTCAATTAAGTTTATAAAAAATATTAGCAACATTTGTATCTCAAAATAAGTTTATTATAAAAATATGTTAACAATCTATCTAGTGATACTAACTACAATATGTATTATAATTATTAATATTTTTTTATTTATACTTAGTCAAAATTAAAAATGTTTAACTGCTCGGAGCAAGTGTTTGTAGCTAACCCTTTATAATAATACTCAGGTGTATACATGCTGTCCGCATTTCTTAGATATCGTTGAGATTTGAACGCCTCATTTATTTAGATATTTTAATTCACATGATAGCATGAATGAGCAGGTAGAACATGTGTGCCTGCTATGACAAGTTAACTCCCGTCACGACGTACGGTATGGCCGGTTCCCCGCTAGAAAATTTTCATCCATCCCATCAAATCTTTGGACACATACATAGAACATTAAATATAGATAAAAAATAAACTAATTACACAGTTTGGTTAAAAATCGTGAGACGAATCTTTTAAACCTAGTTAGTCCATAATTAGCCTTAAGTGCTACAGCAACCCACATGTGCTAATGATAGATTAATTATGCTTAATAGATTAGTCTTGCTGTTTTCAGATGAGTTATGTGATTTGTTTTTTTATTAGTTTGTAAAAACCCCTCCCGACATCCTTCCGACACATCCGATGTGACACCCAGAAAATTAGTTCCAAAATTTTTTGGAAAATCGACACTGTAGCACTTTCGTTTGTATTTGACAAATATTATCCAGTCATGGATTAACTAGGCTCAAAAGATTCATCTCGTCAATTCCGACCAAACTATATAATTAATTTTTATTTTTGTCTATATTTAATACTGTATACATACTTCTGAAGATTCAAAATTTGTGGGAAGTAAACAAAGCCTAGCGAAACACAAGGCCACAATTAAAACTCAGCAGCGCTAAGCAAAAGCACAGCAAGAAAGCACGTCAGCTTTCCTACCAATGCCGCCCTTGACCTGGCCGCCGCCGCGTCCTTGACGAGGAAAAAGTCGCACGCACCTTATCACCAAAAGTCACCCTCATAATTTTCCGAACAAGAAGCGCGTGTGCGCGAGCCGGAAGCAGCCGGAAACCGGATGGAAATGGCATCGAGCCGGCCAGCCGGGCGCGTGCGATCCTGCTGTCAGCGCGCACGCCACCGAGCGACCGTGTCGTGCCCTCGGTTCTTACCCTTTCCCTCCTGTCCAATCCTCGCGTGCATCCACCACCACCAGGGCATCGGGCAGGGTATATGTCCAAGTCGCTCTTCGTCGTCTTCGCCTAACTGTTATATTGCCACCGGCGCCGCCCTCTCCTCCTCCTCCTCCTCCTCGGGTGTGCCGCAGTTCGTTGCCCGATTCCCACCCGCCGATCTCTCTCTCTACATCTTCTCCACCTTCGTTCGTTCGTTCGCACAGGTGCTCCACTTGCTTTCTTTCTGTTCTTGTTTTTTTTTTCTTTATATCGTGAGAGAATTTCATTTCAGTTCATGGGAGTTGGTCCTTCAATTCTAAATTATGTGTGAAATCCGGTTCCTCAATTCAATTCCCCACAGGAACGGTTGAGCACAAACGAGCAGCCACTCTCGAATCCCGATCGCGATTACTCGCCGCGGCATCAGTACTCCCAGCCGCCACCATGAGCAGCGGGAAGCGATCCTTCTTCGCGCCCAAGAAGAAGGCAACCAACCCGTTCGATTCCGGCTCCGACGACGACAAACCGCAGCGGCGACCGGCGCGGGCTTCCTCCGTGCCTCCCCCGGAGTCGGACGAACAACAGCGAGGGGGCTCCTCTCTCTCGGGCAGCGCCGGCGGCGACAGGGCCGGGCTCTTCTCCTCTTCCTCGACCAACCATCACTACCGGAACGACTTCCGCGACGCCGGCGGCCTGGAGAGCCAGTCCGTGCAGGAGCTGGAGGGCTACGCGGCGTACAAGGCCGAGGAGACCACGCGCCGCGCGCAGGGCTGCGTCAGGATCGCCGAGGAGATGCGGGACACCGCGTCCAAGACGCTCGTCACCGTCCACCAGCAGGGGCAGCAGATCCACCGCACCCACATGATGGCCGTCGACATCGACCAAGATCTCTCCAGGGTAACGACAGCCTTTTTTTCGAATTTCTTCTGTTCGTTTGCGGATGCTAGCTTTTTAGTTCTGTTCGACTGAAGAGAGGGCTAGTCACTGTTCTTCCAAATCCAGATAGTTTCAGAAATCCTGAAATCCAACAAGAGGGGGTGCTAACTGACTAATTTACAGAGGGGAATTAAACCTGCAATTGCCAACATTTTCACTAGCTAGGATGAAACAAATTCTTATACTAACGAGCCTAATTCTGCTCAAGTAGGGGATAATTGCACAACACTCCCAATTTCAAACCAGAATTGGACAGTCCCTGAAATCTGCTCATGTTCCGGCTAATAACTATACAAGTAGTTTCTACAGGGGAGACTGGGTTAAAATCTGGAAGTACTAACAATGGCATGCTTGCTACTATGAGCTTGCTGACATGTTAGTGACAGGTGCTGAACAAATGCTTTGTCCTTCTTTACACAATTTTCAGAGTGAGAAGCTATTGGGTGATCTTGGGGGCCTATTTTCCAAAAAGTGGAAGCCAAAGAAGAATGGCGCAATCAGGGGTCCTATGCTAACTAGAGGTAAATTACCTTAAACTGGACTGCATGATGACTAATGAAACTTGTACCGCTTGGTATTGGTTATTAAGGTGCTGTCTGTGACTGAAAGGATGCAATGGTGGATGCAGATGATTCCTTCATAAGGAAGGGCAGCCATCTGGAGCAAAGGCAGAAACTTGGGCTGGCAGATCATCCACCTCGGTCAAATGCGCGCCAATTCAGTTCTGAACCCTCATCAGCACTTGAGAAAGTCGAGGTACTCTAGACACTTGTGAACCTAATGCATCTCTCACACGTGATGAAATCTTGATGCGTCTGATGTCCTACATGTGTATTCCATAATAATCATCTGGTTGTTTCTTTGGTAGATGGAGAAGGGAAAGCAGGATGATGCTCTGTCTGATCTAAGCAACATACTGATCGAGCTGAAAGGGATGGCCGTTGACATGGGCTCTGAGATAGAGAGGTAATGTCACATTTTGCTATCTTTTACACTGATTTGTTGTCAATAATTCATTTATTTTTCTTCCAGTTGTATGGTCAATTTGTAACCATTGGATTACATGATTTTTAATGTATAACCAGTATATGTTTCTTCCACTTTGTCTTCGACTCTTTTTATTATATTAATATAAGAACAGTTCTCAAGAAAGTATCTGCGACTTCCAAAAAGAAATTACTATCTGACAGTTTGAATGCTGATGGCAATTTCGTTAGTTATTAAATTATTAATTTGGAGTGTTGTTGCCTCAAGATGTAGTGTTTATGCAAATATTAGCTGTGAGTATGACATATCATCTTTATGTTTGTTGGATTCATTCAGGCAAACAAAAGCAATGGGCGATGCAGAGAAGGATTATGACGAGCTGAACATCAGGGTCAAGGGAGCAAACACTCGAGCTCGCCGTCTTCTTGGGAGATAGAAAAAAAAAACTTATATTCTTGTCTCCTGGATATATCACATTAACTGTATGGGGCATCAAATTCTGATGATTTTGTGCATCAGATTTTGATCAGCATTGTTACTGTGGACATGTCGGCATGTATGGTATTAGACACATATTTTATACGTTTTGCTTCTTTTTTCTGATTTGTTCAGCATTGCACGAACTTAGGCTTTCAGCAGTTTAACTTGGAAACCTTGTCTGATTAGAAACTTCTTTTCGGGTAAATAATGCTGATTCATAGTGAATTTGTGGCCGTATACTCTCCACGCCATCATCAAGTAGAAACTTTAAAGTTCAAACTTTGCGAGCAATTTATGAATGTAAACAGCATATATATAGTGACTATGTATCATTTAATTTAATTTTAAGGCCATTAAGGCAACACTTCTGTTTGACCTTAACGAGGTAGGCAACGGATCTAGTGCAAACTCATCTCCCATACAAACTGTGCAAACTCTAATCCGGACCGTAGCATGTTGATTCAAAGGGGCGCATGAGAGAGGTGGAAGTAGAATTAGGCAAATTACCCGATACCCATTACCCGTATCCGAATTACCCGGATCCGGAGGTACCCGATCCTAACTTCGGATAACGATTTTGATTACCCGAAATTAGTTTGGGTAATTCGGATAATATCCCCGGTATCCGAACTACCCGAATTACCCAAATATTTGTCTATATCTTTATATTTGTTAGTTAAATACTAGAACTTATCAATTTATTAGAACATAATTCTCTTTGTTTGAACAAGTGATAGTAATATGTTATTTCTCTACAAAATGCTATTCAAATTCTATACAAATTGCTGTTGAAATTATATATAAATTGCTATTGAAATTTTGTATAGTGTGTTATTTTTTAAAAATTCAGGTAAATCGGAAATACCGAAACCCGAATTATTGCGGGTAACAATTTTCATTATCCGAATTTTGAATTACCCGACCCAAAAAAATCGGGTAACCCGAATGCCCAGGCTTATGTGGAAGGAGGGATTTGTAAAAGTGTGATTAAAAGCGGGAGGTTAAGTGCAAAGTTATCCAATCTCTCCGCGCCTCTTGGATCAACATCCTATGGTTCAGATTAGAGTTTGCACGGGAGATGAGTTTGCACTAGATCCGTAATAGATATTTCTACATTGACGTTAATTTATTCCAGTTACGTTGATCTGAAATTTTAATAATCTTATAAACCATTATTCATATATATAGGCAACATCTGAAGATATGTTGGGGTAATTAATTATAAAAACAACTGTTACTTTCTCCAAACTTCTATATCTTCTATCAACAAGGTCAATGAAAAAAATCTAATCTAATTAATTAGAAGTGCTGGCATTGTAAACTTTTGTGTAGACAAAAGAAAAAAAAAGAAGCAACAGATAAATGAAAACCAACACCAGAAATACATTGTAAGCAAACAAATGCAAGGACAAGAATTGAGGTTGTTACCCATAAAAACAGTATATATATGTTGCTCCAAAAGATTGACTTCTATAAATGGGCATGCAAAGTTAGCTGTTGCAACAAATTTACACACACTGATTCTGCTCACAACTTCAATAGAGTGATCAAATTTTCAAACTTGAACAAGAGTATGCCAAAAACTGCAAAGCAACAAATTAAAGGCTATGATGAGACAATCTTCTGAATGCACATCAAACCTTACTACGCATTTGCAAAAGTGCTGACAAAAGGATCATCCATCCACAAATCGTGTGTGTGCTTGCTGTACTGGGGTGAAATCAAACCATTTCTGAATTCAAATTGAGCACCTTGAGAAGCTCTGTTGTCCAGTTGAAGCAACCTGCGTTGATTAACCACCCACTTATTATCGTGGCTGTTATTGGATCCAAATACCATTTTCTTTAGGACTTTTGCATTCAAAACAAAGAACTTAGCAAAGTCAGCATCATGTCTCACGCCCTGATAATATATCATGACCACTTGTCTAAGGCCTTGTTTACTTCCCAGAAAATTTTACAAAATTTTTCAGATTCCCCGTCACATGCATGAAGTATTAAATATAGACGAAAATAAAAACTAATTGCACAGTTTGGTCGAAATTGACGAGACGAATCTTTTGAGTCTAGTTAGTACATAATTGGATAATATTTGTCAAATACAAACGAAAGTGGCACTATTCATATTTTGCAAAAATTTTTGAAACTAAACAAGGCCTAAGATGAGACTCAAGGCATTCAACTGGATCCAGTGGATTATAGCTCCGCTTATTTTCCGTACTCTTCCGTAGGTTAGACTGGATAAAAAAGAAAGAAAACAATATGAAAGCAGTTACTACGCAATCGGCAATGTTACACAGCAGCTCACTGGATTACATTACTGGCACATGAAGCAAGCAAAGACAAATACTCACCACGATATACAGCTTCTGCAAGCAGGGGAAACACTTGAGGAAGTCAACAACCGAGTCCAGATTAGGCCCCCTAGAGTCAAGGGCCAAAACCTTTACCGTGCACATCAAGGTTGTCAAGCTTTGGGCAATCATTTTCTAGACAAGAATCAGGATACATCACAATTGGTCACTAGCAAATATAAATCCAGAATACAAGATGCAATAATTAAAGCCTGCTGCTACCTTGAAAAACAGCGGTTCCAAGTTCGAGTTTAGTGATCGCGCAGGACAACAAGCCCAATATCTCTAGTTTTGGTGCCCGCACTACCCGGATTGTTATCAGACCATCGACCCCCCATGGATCCCCCCGGTAAAGTGGTAACAATCTTTCAAGGCAAGGGGCATATTCTATAATGAGATCTCGGAGTTTGATAGGATTTTCCACTACTCTCCCATAGCAATAATCACGGATGCCAATGCTCCTTAGAGTGGGCGAGTTAATGCGGAGGCAACCAACGCCGACATTCTTGTCCAGTGAGAGGCTCTCAAGAACAGGGCAACAAGAGAGCAGGCTGTGAAGAGCTTCTTGTGACACGAGGACGCAGCACAGGGAGAGCTGCTTGACAGCTTGAGGCAGGGAAACTTGAGCAGTGGTGCCATCTCTCTGGGGAAGTCGCAGTAGCTGATGCTGGCGACGCAGAGGGTGGGTGCGAAGCGGAACACGGATGGCGGTAGTGGGTAGGGCAGCCACGGGTTCTCGATCTCGTAGCCAAACTCGATCTCCCGGAGGCCGGTGAGGGCTCGGGAGCGCAACCAGCCGCCGATCCTGGCGTAGCGATCGCGGAGGCGGATGTAGGGGAGAGCGAAGCGGCGGGCGGGGCCCGGGTGTTTGGAGAGGATCTTGGAGACGATACCGACTCGCTTCCGATCCTGGCGACTGAGGTCGCTGCCGGCACCTAGGTTGAGAGGCGCGGCTCGCCAGAGAAGACGCCACCGGCGCGAGACGGCCTGCGTGCGGGCGCCGTCCTTGGTGGGGAGGAGGGAGATGACTGTGCCCAGAACCTCATCGGGGAGCCGGCTGATGAGGTCTAGGCTGCTTTCGCCCATGCCGTTGCCACTCCCCAGGGGTTCTTGGCCCTCGATTAGATCGGTTTACCCTTTTGGGCGGTGGCCGCAGCCTCCATGGGCGGCGGCTGGGTTGGGGTAGGGTTTGGATGAGGGAACGAGATCCTCTAACGTATTGGTTTCTATGTAAGAGGGACGTACTTATGTCCGATCACGTTCATTGGTCATCCAACGGTGCAGCAAAATATGCATGGAAGCCGCTTTTGTCTCAGCCCATATACTCAACACGGCCCACATTAGAAAACGCAAAACAAAAGATACGGAGTGCTCTAGGCCCCTTGCTCGTCACCGCCGCGGCTGCCACCGCCGTGCCCTGCTCGTCGGCCGTCCGCTCGCTGTTGCTGCTCCCTGCTAGCGGCCTCCCCCAGTGCTGGAGCAGGCAATCAGATCCCTGGCAAGTTCTCTCCATCACCGTCTGCAGAGGAAGGTAGTGTTCCAGGCACTCGTTGCTTGCTTGTAATGCCGTGAAGATGGCCGCCGGCGGGCGGTTGTTGCCGCTCGTGGCCTCCCTCAGTACTGGAGGAAGCAAGAAGGTCTCCAGGAAAGTGCATCTCCTGCCTCCGCCGTCCTATCGTGAGCTCGTGCCGGCGCTCTCCTGCGTGCAGGGTAGCTGTCCTCATATGCAGCTTCAGAAGTTGAACTCCAAAGTTCAGACTAGCAGTAGACATGTAGTAGTGTTGAATTGCCATTGTGCAATTGATGTCAGATGAGATTGTGGCTCAACCTTGTTTGTGATGATTGGATAATTCTTGCCAATTTGATAGTACAATTCAGTGTTGTTGTGATGATTGTTTCGATTTGAGAACTCTGAATGGCGAAATATGTACCAAATGGTACTAGAATGCTCATTTGCAACATAACAAAAGAAAACTAAATTATATATATAGAACTGGAGTTTTGGCTTGCAATATACTTGCAAACTGGCAACAAGAAACTGATTTTGTCCACCTAGGAGCATAGCATCTAGCAGAAACATGAACATCTATATCCTCCTGGGAGCATCTGCTATGTTGCATACGTCTGATACTTCAAAATACTAATAACTCTTCATAACAGCATCACCAGAATTTAGTTAAAAGGTCATTGGTCAATGGTCCCTGAAAGTTAAATGAAGAATTAAGTTGTTTTAAAAACAAAATATTATCTCAACATCTATAAAATAGCTATATGAGCATATTACCGTCAACATTTGAGTGAAGCTGACTTGTGCTTCTGCGTGTGTACCACCTGAACTTGAAGCTTCAGGAAAAAATGGACAGAATGCATCTTGGGCTTGGGCTTGTGCACCACTTGAATTAATGGGTTCAGGAAACAATGGAGATAATCCTTCCTCTGCTTGTGCTCCACCACTATCTGCTTGTTGTCCAAACTGAGATGTAGCTTTGTTTTCTCTCTTTTTTCTAGCCTTATGCTTCTTATCAAGCCAGGTTCTTTTTCGTTTTGAACTTTTCGTTTGGACATCTTTTTTCTTTAGGCTAGCATTAATCAAGGATGTCAAGTGTGCTGTAGACGAATCCTGAAAAGTGCTTGTACTTGTATTGACCTGATAAGTGCTTGTACTTGCACTGACCTTTTCTGCAATTTGCTTACCAAGGATGTCAAGTGTGCTATCCACTAACATTGTACACTCAGGATAGTAAGCTGCTTCGTGTGCCAAATTGAGAAATTTATGGGACATATGTCTAAGCCGAAGCATAGCATCCATCTTAGGATTTTCAATTATGTTCCTCCCTTGGTTGTCTTGGACAGTTATAGTCCGTGCTTCCCGTGTCCAACGCTTTAACACATATTGTGGTGGTAGTGACTTGATATTCATCAAATCAAGAACCTTAAGAGCATGGCTACACAATATCCCAATTCTATCAAACTGCCTGCAACTGCATACAATTGTTTCCTTCAATGGATCACCAACAACTTTATATTCCTCCTCATATATAAAATCACCTACTAGATATTCATTACTACCATCCAGTGCTTTGGTGCAAGCTGCCAAGGATCTTTCATATTCACCTTGAAAAGCTTCAAATATAATAGGTGTGTACAGCTTGCTAGCCTGCACCAACATAGGTGGCAGCCTCATCATACATATTTTAGGCATTTTTTTTCCTTGAATCAATTTCTGAATTTAGTTCATTATTCCTTTTTCCTTGTACCACCCTTTCAAAATGTTTAAAGAACCGGATGATATCAAAATTCGATTTGAAATGGATTTTCAAGTCATTGTTCAGACTCTCACTCAATTGTGTACTTCTCATTCCTAATGTAAAGGCATCCTTCATATAACACTCAGCCCATTTTTCTTTCAACCTGTAAATACTGTCTAACCAAGTTTGCTTTCTCACCTTTTGCCTCATGAGGTTAATTTTTTGTTCAAATTCTGCAATGTTTTCATACTCAAACATGCATGCACTAAAATCTGATAGAACACTTGGTTCCTCATTCTCCTCCTTTTTCTCCTTTTTCTTCCTCGTTTTCTTCCCTTTCTTCTCTTGACTCTTCTCCTTTCTATTCTCTTTGTTCTCCTCTTCACTGTTCTCTTCATGTAGATGTTTCACTGCGTTTTGCATGATGTGAAAGGTGCATAATCCATGATATGCTTCTGTAAACACATGAGAAACTGCCTTCCCCATTGCAGCGTCTTGATCTGTATAGAATGTTTTAGGTTGCTGTCCATTATGAGATTTTAGAAAGGTCTCAAATAACCACTTGAAAGATTCAAATGTTTCATCATACATGAGAGCAGCCCCAAAAACAACAGTTTCTCTAAAGTGATTGAATCCAACAAATACACCAAAAGGCCTACTCTCCTTGTTTGTTCCAAAAGTAGTGTCAAAACTAACGACATCACCAAAATGTGCATAGTCCATTATCATTTTTGCATCAGCCCAGAATATATTTGTTATCTGTTCCTCACAATCCATTTGCAGTGCATATTGGAATGATGGGTTCTCGGCAATTTTGTCATGAAAATACTTAAGCATTCTACCTGCTTGGCCGTATGGCATCTCTCTTTGGCGCTTGGCCCGCAAATAATTCTTGTGATCACGAAGGGTGTAGCTAAGATTCAATGGACCACCGACTTGATGACTAGCCAACTCATGTGCAGCTTTTGGTCCTATTCCTGCATCATCTGCTGTTTCAATTTCAAAAGCTTGTAAATCTGAAATTTTCCTTTGTGATGCCATCAGGTGCAAGGTTGCTGGTAGGTGTAGTGCATGATTGTGTTCCAAAACCACTTCACTCACTTTCAAATTTCCTTTTGTCCGATCTATTTTAAGATTCATGTGAACTTGACAATCAGTTCTAGTTTCAGCTCGAGGGCGCTTTGTTAAATGATCTCTTTTGTCTGGCAACCGGTGACCCTCATTTGCACAAACAAATCTACATGATGTAATCTTACCATCACATGGCCTTTTATTTGTATACCTTTTTCTAACCTCAAAGCCCTTCTGCCCACTGTAGCTAAGCCAAAATGCCCAAGCTTCATCAGAATTTCTAAATTCCATGCCAAGGTGAGGCACCAGACCGGAGATCAAGCCCTCTCTGTATAGACAAAGGAGAAGATGCAAATAGTTTTAACTGTCTGGAAGTTTCGTAACAAAAGAAGCAAGTTTTATTACACACCTATGTTCTCCCATGACAGGAGCGTTAGATTTGTTTTGATTTGCATCCATCGCCATATAATCTCAACTAAATGATTCATCCATGAGAAAAGGAGACCTTCAAAATCCAAGAAACATAACGATGAAATCATGATGAATCCCGTAAGCCATTCATAGCAAATACATTAAAGGGCAGACTACTGACCTGAGACTTACGTGAGTTGGGAAGATCGTTCCTGCGGCAAGTTGTTCCTCTGCTATCGACTCGATTCCTCACGCTCTTTTCAGTCAGCCTTGCCCTGTTTTTACCAGCCTCGCGCCCTTTTCCGTCGGTCTCGCGCCCTTTTTTACCAAGCGGGCGATATTAGCGAACTGGGCCTTCTTGGGCCGAGTAAACGTACAGCTGGACAGACTGGTATTGATTGGTTTGATGACCTTGCCGTTGGTGAGCTGATGAACGGATGGATGAAAACTATGTCCCTCAAACATAGATAGCAGTATGTCAGAGGATCTCGTTCCTGGATGAGAGGATTGGGGAACGGGAGGACGCAGATCGGAGGAGTGCTGGAGTCCGATCAATCTGCCTGCCGATGGTTTCCGCCTACGGCCTCGTTTAGTTCAACAATCTTTAAGGCCCCCTTTGGATCATAGGATATGAAGGAATAGGAAACTATAGGAATATACATGTCATACATCTCTAATCCTAAGAGATTTTTGGTTGGACCATAGGAATTTTTTTATGAAGTCATACTTCATGCTTTTTTTCCTATGGAATTGAACTATAGGAGGCCAATTCTATGTAATGCTTCCTATAGTTTTCCTATGAACCAAAGAGTAGGAAAGGAAAAATTCCTTTGAGAATCCTATCCTACAAAATTCCTTTGTTTCACCCTTGAACCAAAGGAGCCCTAAAATTGCATCGATGTATGACCAGAGTAGTTTATCTGTAATTTATAATTAATTAGTTTATGATGAGATAATAATTATTAAATACAAACAAAAATACTGTAGGACTTATTTAGTTTGTGAATTTTTTTTAGGAAGAAGTTTATATAACCCCAAACTATCTAGAGTAGACTATTTCATCCTCCGAATTATAAAACCGGATATTTTACCCATTGAACTTTCAAAACCGGTCAAATAACCCATCCAGTGGTGTTGGAGGGTGGTTTTATCTTTATCTTTTTTATTTTATTTTCTTTGAATCTTTGAAAAATCATAATAAATCATAGAAAAATCATAAAATGAAAAGTTCAATTTTGTTGGACTCCTAATGAGTAGATCTACACAGTGAATATATAATATGTCATACTTTAGTACAAAGTTTTTACTATAGCTTTAAATCTATGTTTTTCTGTAATTAATTTTAATAATTCATATATGTAGTTCCTATGGTCCTATTGTGGTAAAACTTTTATGATGGACTCACTATTGTATACTTGAACTATGGTAAAAATTTCATACTTATTGGATCACGTATAACTTAGTTAAATATTTATTTAGCTTTATTTTTGTTAAATCTATGCTTTATCTATTATAGTCTCTTCTCAAATCATGGTTTCCTTTTTAACAATCCTTGCCAAATCAAAATATAGTTATTATGTAGCACGCATTGTATTTTAAGGCCTTGTTTAGATTAATTTTTTTTTGGATTTCGACACTGTAGCACTTTCATTTTTATTTAGCAATTATTGTCCAACCATGGACCAACTATGAAAGCCCTAATTTGGTTTTGGATAATTGATGAAATCCTAGCACTAATCTCTATACTAAGCATGTGTAGACTTAATGAGGTTGGTACATGCCAAGTGATGAAGCAAGGGATGATCATGGTGATGATGTTGATTACCACAAGATGATCAAGTGCTCAACTTGGAAAAGAACAAAGAGAAAAATAAAACCCTATGGAGATCAAGGCAAAGGTATTGCTTAGGGTTTTGATTTTGGTGATCAAGACATCATAGAGGGTGTGATCATCTTTAGGATAGATAGCCGTACTATAAAAAGGGAAATTCTTCGGCTAAGCGGTTATCAAGTGCCACTAGATGACATTATTCATGTGCATGCATTTAGAACCTAGTGAGCTAACTTAGCTCTTTTAAAGAAAATAATTTTGAAAATGCTAACACACTTGCACATGTTGGTACACACATGGTGGTGTTGGCACACTTTAAAAATGAGGTGGAGTTTGAAGGGTAGAGAGGGGTTCCAACTGCATCTATTTGAGTGATTGCATCTAGTGGCACTTGGGGACCGATTTGGCTAATTGAAAGCCCAAGTTTGGTTTTGGTAATTAATGACACCAAGTTGCTAATGCTTTGTGTTCAAGTGATTTGAGTTAGGCATAGCAACACATTTGAAGAAGGAGCAACATGACATGAGTGGTGGACACATGGTCATAAAGAGAGAAGGCATGAAGTGGAGATCATGGTGATGGACAAGGAGTAAAGTGATCAAGGCAAAGGTATAAACATAGGATTTTGCTTTTGTCGGTCTAAGATGAGTAGAGAAGTGATTGATCGGATTTAGGATAGATAGCCGTACTATAAAGAGGGGAAATCTTTAATTGCAATGGTTATCTAGTGCCACTAAGTGTGAGTCCCATTTGCATATACCTAGCGCTTAGTGACGTGGTGAGTTGCATGAGAAAGCCTATAAAAATGTTTGTAAAATGCTAACACACATGCACATGGTGTCGTACACTTGGTGGTGTTGGCACATTTGCAAAAGAGAAGGTGTTGAAGTTGATTTTGATCAACTTGGAGAAGAGAAAGAGGCTTTTCGGTGTTCTCCGGACATTAGGATGGCTTTTAGATTGAAATACTGCTTTGATCCATTATGAATTGGATTGAGTATCCATATGGATTGTATAGCCCTCTGAGTAAGCTTTCCAAAATGTCCAAGATCATCGAATTCGGAGTTCGGAGCTAAAAGTTAGCATCCTAACAAGGTTTGAGTTGGTGCTGAAAATGCAGGACCGGAAGTTCCGATGGAACTTCCGGTGGGACTTCCGGTGCCTGACCGGAAGTTCCGGTCAGCCTGACAAGAAGTTCCGGTTGGGCTGTGAGAGATGCGCTCGTGTTTGAGAAAACACTTCCGGTGTCCGACCGGAAGTTCCGGTCCATGACCAGAAGTTCCGGTCCATAACCGGAAGTTCCGGTACTTGAATGGAAGTCCGCATAGGAGCCTTTGCGCATGGCCTCACGTGTCAGGATTCACTTCCGGTCTCTGACCGGAAGTTTCGGTGGAACTTCCGGTGGGTCCGAGTCTCTCACAACGGTCAGATCTGCTTGGATCGAGGCTCCAACGGTCAGATATGGTCGGACCGGAAGTTCCGGTCCTAGGCACCGGAACTTCCGGTGCCACACTATAAATACTCGTTTCCCTTGTTTCTAACCGGGGACTTCGCATAGAACACATTTTCTAACTTCCGGTGGCCCTTCCAAAGAGTAGAGAAAGCTCTCCCCTCCTCCTCTCTCACTCCCTAAGCTTTGTGCTCCATTCAAGTGAGAGATTGAGCTCTAGTGATAAATCTGAGAGCTTCAAGAGCATCTCTTCCCTCTCCTCTCCATCCCCATAGCTTGGTGCTCTTTGGTGAGAGGATTTGGGAAACCCTAGTGTTGTGCATTTGTGATTTTATTCTTGTGGCACTAGGTGGTGATTGCAAGTGTGGATTTCTCGTTACTCTTGGGTGTTTCCCGACGCCCTAGACGGCTTGGTGCAAGGGAGGTGTTGAGCTCGTGATTGGAGATTGTTTCGAGCCTCACCAAGTGATTTGTGATGGGTTCTTGAGCCTTCCCCGCGGGAGATCGCAATTGGCTACTCTAGTGGATTGCTCGTGGCTTGGAGGATCCCCATCTTGTGAGTGGATGTGCGGCACCCGCTGAGGGTTTGGCTTTGGATTGCCAATTAGCTCGTGATCCATCAAGTGGGTGTATCGCCACAACGAGGAGTAGCTTGCCGGGAAGCAAGTGAACCTCGGTAAAAGATCTTGTGTCATCTCTTGCCGAGGATTCTCTTGTGATTGTGAGTGATTGGTTGAATATATCTCTACTCTACAACGTTGGTATAACAATCACTCTCCACTCCTTTACTTACTTGTATACCTTGCTAGTTGTTTAGCTTGTTTAGTTTAGTCTTCTTGTTTAGGAGTGCAATTAGCCTTCTCTTGTTGTTGTGCTTTAGTGTTTAGCCTCGTACTAGTTTGTATAGGTGGCTTGCATAGCTTAGTTGAGCTAGTGCTAGAATTGCTTCGCCATTTGTTTTACTAACTCACTTGCTTAGTGAAGTTTGTAGAAATTTTAAATAGGCTATTCACCCCCCCCTCTAGCCATTTGGACCTTTCAAGTGGTATCAGAGCCGAGGCACCGTTTATTTGAGGCTTAACAACCTACGGTGAAGAAATGGCTCTTAGTTTGCATATCAACAACACCAAGAAGGCACCTTACTTTGATGGCACAAATTATGCTTATTGGAAGGTCAAGATGACTGCCCATCTCAAGTCAATCAATAGAGAAGTTTGGAAGGTGACCGAAACAAAGTTTGAGGTTGCAAATGAGAATGCACCTACACCGGTTGAAGAAAAGAAGCTTCAATGCAATGACATTGCAATTAGTGCTCTTCATGAAGCTCTTGATGACAAGACCTTTGAGCAAATCAAGAACATTGTGATTGCTCATGATGCATGGGCAAAATTAGAAGAAACATTTGAGGGCACCAAGGGAACCAAGACTGCCAAGGCATATATCCTCCAAGAAAAGTTCTCAAGCTTCAAGATGAAAGTGTGCCAGAGATGTTTCACCGGTTGCAAGTTATTGTGAATGAGCTCAAGGCACTTGGGGAAGAAGTGAAGGATAGTCAATTCTCTATGAAGTTCTTGAGAAGCTTACCCAAGAAATTTGACACTTTGATCACCGTGCTAGTCAAGACAACACTTAGTGAATCAACTCTCCAACAAGTGTTCCAAGAAGTGATGACCGATGATGCTTATAGAGAAGATGATGAGAAGGATGAGTTGATCAAGAAGAAGAAGAAGGATGGTGAGAAGAAGGATGATGAGAAGAAGAAAAGTGTGGCATTCAAGGCCTCCTCATCCAAGGGCAAAGCCAAGATAGAGTCATCAAGTGAAGAAGAAGCAAGCACTTATGATAGTGATGAAGATGAGGAGATGGCTCTTCTTGTCAAAAGATTTGGCAAGTTTATGAAGAAGAAGGGCTATCGGGCAAGAAGGAAGAAGAGCTCCTCCAAGAAGAATGACCATTCCATGAGGTGCTTTAGATGCCATAGCAAGGATCATCTCATCGCCAAGTGTCCTTATGATAGTGATGATGAAGATGCTATCAAGAAAGAAAGAAAGAAGCAAAAGAAGAAGCAAGAAAAGAAGGAAGGCTCAAACAAGAAGAAGGGTGATGCCCATGTTGCAACTTGGGATAGTGATGACTCCTCAAGTGATGAGGAGAGCACCAAGAAGAAGGCGCATGCTAGCATTGCCATTCAAGGAAAAAGCTCCATCTTCGACACTCCATCATGCTTCATGGCTAAGTCCACTAAGGTATCATCTGATGATGAGAGTGACCATGCTAGTGATAGTGATAGTGATGATGATGAACCAACTAAAGATGAACTAATAACTATGCTAGAAGATTGCACTCATCACTATAAAGAAACTAGGAAGGAGTGCAAGGCCTTGCTTAAGGATAAGAAAACCCTTGAGCAAGAACTTGATGAGCTTAGAGCATCTTATGAGAGTCTAAAGGAAGACCATAAGAAGCTTCAAAAGGCTCACACTAAGCTTGAAGAAGCTCATTCCTCTCTAGTTAACAAATGTGAAAATGAGCCAACTAAAATTGAAAAAGCTCAAACTTGCAACATAGGTATAACATGTGATATCTTGAGTAAGCCTATTGTTATTGCTTCTACTAACCCTTCATGTAGCACATCTACATCATCCTCATCTAGTAGTGATGGTTTCACTTGTGTCACCACACTAAAAGTTGAGAATGAAATTCTCAAGAAGGAGGTGAAAGAGCTCAATCACACCTTAGCTAAGGCTTATGGTAGTGAGGACCGCTTGCTTATGTGCTTGGGTAGCCAAAGAGCTTCTCTCTATAAAGAGGGATTAGGCTATAACCCCAAGAAAGGCAAGGCCGCCTTTGCTCCTCACAAGACTAGTTTTGTGAAGAATAATGGCCGGTATTGCAAAGCTTGCAAGCAAGTTGGTCACCTAGAGCAACAATGCATGAACAAGAAACCCAAAGCCAATGTATCCTAAATTAAGCTAAATTCTTTCTATGTGCTTACCAAGGATACTAAAGGTGTTCATGCTAAGTTCATTGGTGCACCATGGATGGGCTCAAAGAAGAAAGTCATTTGGGTACCAAAGAGCTTAGTTGCTAACCTTGGAGGACCCAATCAAATTTGGGTACCTAAAAAGAATTGATTTTTCCTTGTAGGTCAATTACAAAGCCGGAGGAAGGCATTGGGTGCTTGATAGTGGGTGCACTCAACATATGACCGGGGAGTCTTGTATGTTCAAATCAATTGATACAAATCAAAATGGTGGCTTTGATTCTATCACTTTCGGCAACAACAAGAAAGGCAAGGTCAAAGGGCTTGGTAAAATTGCTATCTCAAATGACATGAGCATATCAAATGTGTTGCTAGTTGAGAGCCTAGATTTCAATCTCTTGTCAATTGCACAACTTTGTGACCTTGGTTTCAAGTGCATCTTTGGAAGTGATGATGTTGAGGTTGTTAGTGTTGATGGATCAAACTTGATATTCAAAGGATTTAGGCATGATAGCTTATACTTGGTTGATTTCAATGATAGTGACACTCAATTGACATCTTGCCTAATTAGCAAATCAAGTTTGGGTTGGTTGTGGCATAGAAGGCTTGGTCATGTTGGAATGAAACAATTGAACAAACTATTGAGGCATGACTTAGTTAGAGGTTTGAAGGATGTCACCTTTGAGAAAGATAAACCATGTAGTGCTTGTCAAGCCGGAAAGCAAGTTGGAAATGCACATCCTAAGAAAAGTGAAATGAGCACATCAAAGGCATTTGAGCTATTGCACATGGATTTATTTGGGCCAACAACATACACTAGCATTGGTGGCAACAAGTATGGCTTTGTGATAGTAGATGATTACACTAGATACACTTGGGTGTTCTTCCTCTATGACAAGAGTGATGTTTGTGATCTATTCAAGTCTTTTGTCAAGAGGGTGCAAAATGAATTTGAAACCACCATCAAGAAGATTAGAAGTGACAATGGTAGTGAATTCAAGAGCACAAGAATTGAGGAATTGTGTGATGATCTTGGCATTGGACACCAATTCTCTCCAACATACACTCCTCAATCCAATGGTGTAGTTGAAAGGAAGAATAGAACCTTGATTGATATGGCTAGATCAATGCTTAGTGAATACAATGTTAGTCATTCATTTTGGAGTGAAGCTATCAACACGGCTTGCTATTGTAGCAACCGTCTCTATTGCCATGGGAAGCTTGGGAAGACACCATATGAGCTATTGAATGGAAGAAAGCCCAACATTGCATACTTTAGAGTGTTTGGTTGTAAATGCTACATTCTCAAGAAAGGCACAAGATTGAGCAAGTTTGAGAAGAAATGTGATGAAGGGTTCTTACTTGGTTATGCAAGGCATATAGAGTTTGGAACTTGGCAAGTGGCACATTAGAAGAAGTTCATGATGTTGAGTTTGATGAAACTGAGGGATCTCAAAGTGAAGCCCAAAATCTTGATGATGTGAGAGGAGATCAATTGGCAAATGCAATGAAGAACATGGATGTTGGTGACATAAGGCCAATGCAAGTTGATGATGATAATGACACTCACATGATCAATCAAGAAGTGCAGATTGATACAAATCAAGCTAGTACTAGTGGCTCTCATGATGATGATCAAAATCAAAATCAAGCAAGTGGAAGCAATGAACTCCCAATACTCCAACCTACAAGCATAGCAAGGGATCATCCATTAGATCAAGTCATTGGTGGTATTCAAAGTGGTGTACAAACAAGATCAAAGCTAGCATCTTTTTGTGAGCACTATTCATTTGTCTCATTTGAAGAACCAAAGAGAATAGAAGATGCATTGAAGGATTCCGATTGGGTAAATGCCATGCATGAAGAATTGAACAACTTCACAAGAAATCAAGTGTGGGAGCTTGTTGAGAGGCCAAAGAACTACAATGTGATTGGTACCAAGTGGGTCTTTAGAAACAAGCAAGATCAAGATGGTGTAGTTGTGAGAAACAAAGCAAGATTAGTGGCACAAGGCTACACTCAAGTTGAAGGTCTTGACTTTGGAGAAACATATGCACCGGTTGCAAGATTGGAGGCCATTAGAATATTATTAGCCTATGCTTGTGCCCACAACATCAAGCTCTATCAAATGGATGTGAAGAGTGCATTTCTCAATGGGTACATAAATGAATTGGTTTATGTTGAACAACCTCCCGGTTTTGAAGATGACAGGAAACCCAACCATGTTTACAAGCTAAAGAAAGCATTGTATGGTTTGAAGCAAGCACCTAGAGCATGGTATGAGAGATTGAGAGATTTTCTTCTCTCTAAAGGGTTCAAGATGGGAAAGGTTGACACTACCCTCTTCACCAAGAAGCTAGGCAAGGACTTGTTTGTGTTGCAAATCTATGTTGATGATATCATCTTTGGATCAACTAATCAAGATTTTTGTGAAGAATTTGGAATAATGATGGCAAATGAGTTTGAGATGTCCATGATTGGAGAGCTTAGTTACTTCCTTGGACTACAAATCAAGCAAATGAAGAATGGCACTTTTGTAAGTCAAGGAAAGTACATCAAGGACATGGTCAAGAAGTTTGGGTTGCAAGAAGCCAAGCCAATGAGCACACCTATGGGTACAAATGATCAATTAGGTAGTGATGCAAGTGGCAACATGGTAGATCAAAAGCTATATCGGTCTATGATTGGAAGTTTGCTCTATGTCACCGCATCTAGGCCGGATGTAATGTTTAGTGTGTGCAAATGTGCAAGATACCAAGCTTCACCTAGGGAAAGTCACTTGAAGGCAACTAAAAGAATATTGAGATATCTCAAGGGCACTCATGATGTTGGATTATGGTATCCCAAGGGGTCTAACTTTGAGTTGATTGGATATTCGGACTCCGACTATGGAGGATGCAAGATTGATAGAATGAGCACAAGTGGCACTTGTCAATTGCTAGGAAGGTCTCTAGTTTCATGGTCATCAAAGAAACAAAATAGTGTTGCACTATCAACCGCCGAGGCCGAATACATTAGTGCCGGTAGTTGTTGTGCACAATTGCTTTGGATGAAAGCTACCTTGAATGACTTTGGAATCAAATTCAAGAATGTGCCTTTGCTATGTGACAATGAGAGTGCAATCAAGATGACACAAAATCCGGTTCAACATTCAAGAACCAAGCACATTGACATAAGGCACCATTTCATAAGAGATCATCAACAAAAGGGTGATATTAGCATTGAAAGCATTGGCACCGAAGATCAACTAGCCGACATCTTCACAAAGCCACTTGATGAGAAGAGATTTTGCAAGTTGAGGAATGAATTGAACATACTTGACTTCTCCAACTTGAGATGAGTACACCCCTACATTTCTATATGATATGCCTCTCCTCCAACAAAGCAAGGTAAAGTTGGTTGACATAGCATTCATACTTTGCTAAGGACATGTTTAGAACATATAGACATGTTTGCATGACAATAGGCTCATTCATGAAAATCAAAAGGATTTGATGTATGTATGGTTCTGATGATGAAGAGTTGAATGTACCCAAAGTCAATCCTGTTATACCCTGTATAAAAATATAAACATAGAAAAACAACAGGGTGAACCTGCCAAAGCAGCGGTGCCTTGTTATGATTTCTCACTTAGTAGCTGTTTTATGCAATTATTTCTCTATAGTCTAGTCTAATTCCTGAGGCTCATATAATTCCTATAAATTCTATAAGATCCCCGGCAACGGCGCCAGAAATGCTTGTTGACACTAGCTAACACCACTTAGATACTAGGTTGTCATCCCTAGCATGGCGCCAGAGTGTACAAAGGTATTTATAAATGTAAAAGCTCTCTAGAAAATAATCTATTCTATCCGCAAGCGCACAGATAAAACACCTCATTGTAGCATTTCACCAGGATAAGTATTCCAGGTATCGTTATTTATAATTTTGCTCTAGGGATCTCAAGAAGATGGAATTAAATCAAGGGACAAAATCTATCAAGGCATAGACTAGAGATAAACTTGCAAGAACATGATTACTAATGAGAAACTCGTCACACAGTCACTTACTTTAGCAGGGGGTAAACCATAAAGATAATGATAATAAAGTATAAGTTCATGGGTAGATAGCACAGCGATTAGAAAATAGACTACTCCTCATATATGTAGGTGATGTCGGATTAGCTAGAGAATGGATTCTAAGTTATCTACTAACTACTAAGTCATAATCTACTCTAGTTATCTACAAGATCATATATAGCATAAAAGACTCTTCATTCATGTATAAGGAACATTGATAAAGTAAATCAGAGCATCGCATGACTTACTCCACAATACCGGTTCTGCCTGTCCTATCAACGGAGGGTGGACTATATAAGAATCAACGAAGCTGTCACTATCGCGAACTACCACACGACTCGGCCAATAAGATACATTTGCAGATAAATAACATCTAAGCACCACGCTCACATGTGATCTATCACTTAACTCCCTCGCGACAAGAGCTAAGCGCTTTGCAAACTTATACATAAACTCATTATCAATTAGAACTATATCAAATATAGAACTAGAGCAAACTAAGAACATAATAATTAGAGACATAATGCAATTAGAACAATAGAATTAGAGAAAGATATGAATAATACCAATCTTTATTACCGAAGATCCGAATCCAGAGCGTAGTGCTCTACTTCTCTAATTGCTATCTAATCAACCTCTAAACTTGAAGGATTAGGGAGTAGCTAATTCTAATTCTCTGTGGGAGAGAGATCTAAACCCTAACTTTGATGGCTACCTCTGAATAATGATTTCTCCTCTCCTCCTCCAGGGGCCAGGGGGTCTGGTTTTATAGTCCCCTCAAGTGAACGTGAGCCATTGGATCAAACCGACATAGATTGTATGGTTTAGATTGATCCTTTAGGTCGGTGGAGTCTTGCCCCGAAGCAGAGTCCTGATTGGCTTCCTGGCCAGGGCGGGCGCCCAAGGGGGGTGGGCGGCCGCCCAGCTCCCGAGCCCGATTCGCGTCCCGTTCGTTCCCGTGGCTTCTGGATCCTTCTAGATTGAGGAAAATTGCGCGGCACGTAATTATCTCGTTGTAAACATGACATGTGGACCTTCTCTCCATATTTTCTGATAAACCCCTGCAGAAATAGATAAACACCAAAGCTCGTGGAATTCTGTCAGATAAAACCCTAATTCTAGATGTTTGTTTCATATTGATCCTTTTTCATGTTTATTTGATTATTAATTTTAGTACTTAAGGACCGTCAACAAACTCCCCCAAGCTTACCCTTTGCTCGTCCCTGAGCAAATAGCTAAACTTAGACGGATCAGGAGTTGCTTCGATGTTTTCTTTCCTGACAGGCACACATGCTTTTATATAAAAATTCTTCCAGATTAGAGTGAAGTGTTATGGAGTTTAGTACCTGCACTTAAATCTTAAATAATCAAAAGACAAAATAGTTAAGTCAAGCACTATCCCTCTTGTCTACACTTCACCTTTGTTCTAGAGTTTTTCATAAGTTTTCAAAATAAAACTCAGAGTTCCCAGCAATGATCTCTCAAGTCTCTCTATATGTGGTATTTGTGGATCCTTACCATAATGTCACTTACCTATAGCTAATAGAATATTTAAGTGGAGATCATAGGAGTGGAAAACAGCTCATACATATGTTGTCTAATCGAGGCATGGATCCAAAGGAACTCAGCATATAATTAAATCAAGATGTGCATGTGTGGTGGAGTAAATGATAGTGATGGTGAAAATGCAATAGTGTTAATAAATCTTAGTTCTCATTGCTCCTCATATTGCTATCTCTCCTCCTCTTTGATCTTTGCTTTGGGAGAACATGGGCTATCTCTCTTTTTTTTTCTTCTTTTTTTTTCAGGTGGGTAGTAGATACCCCTAATTCTACTGTCGGACACTTGTCCATTTTTTCCGCTCAAGTGGGCATCTTTGTACCCCTAATTCTACTCCGGACACTTGTCCATTTTTAACTCTCGTCTCACTCTTTTTCTTTCTTTTTCCGAGGTTCCCGGGCACTTGCCCCTTTTTATTTTCTCGTATATATTTTTGCATAACCCATGCCTCTTCTGCATTGAATCTTTTTAGAGAGAGAGAATAACAATATTCGGGACAGTGAGTGATAATATTTTTAGCAATTTTAATGATTGATGATGAATGCTGTGGTAGATGTGTGCAAGTGAATATCTTAATTTAACCACATAAAAAGCTCCTAAGGGTCGACACAGCTCGATCAAACTCAATGTAAATATAGTAAAAGATGTTATAGCAAGTATGGCTGTGGTAGGTAGTTTGTTATGCTAGGAACTCATCATGTGACTTGTAAGTTTTCAAAATAAATCTCCAGAACTTAGTGTAGTAGAAACAAGATAAACAGTAGCTCAACTTTATATCATGCCTTTCTCTTACCTAGACTTTAGTTTTATGCTTCCCAAAGATAGTAATTTTAGTTTTAGTAATTCCTGGAAGAATTCTAATATAAAAGCTAGGTACTTGTAAGTAAGCAAACAGAGCAACTGTTCATCATTTCCATCATGCATATTTTTGGTCTTTTTATTTTTTTTAGAGATTAAACTTAGTAGAAAAATAAAACACACTTATCTACACACTCTTTTTATTTTGTTTTCATGTTTATAAAGTGCAGTAAATTAAAGCAAGAAAATATTTATTTGGTTTTCTAAGTTTTTTCTTTTAAGATAAATAAAATACTAAGACAGAATAGAATAAATAAGAAGAGCAAATAAAAACTTACTTGATAAATTAGGGAGGAACTCCCCCAAGCTGGATGTTGACGTGGGTCTTACCCGATGTTCCAGAACCGCATCATGGTTGTGATGTTATCGTTCATTGTTGTTGTATCTTGTCTCAGCTCTTGTACCGCAGCGGCATGGTCCTGGTTCCATTTTTGTTGCTCTTCCAGGAGTCTTCCATGTTCTGCTTGCGTGTTCTGGATGTCGAGGAGGGTGTTGTCGGTACGAGTGAAGAAAGCACCGGCCTCTTGATAGTAGTCATTCGTGAAGGCGTAGGAGGCGTCGGAGTATCGTCCTGCATCAAATTGGGGTGGAGGTCTGGATCCTGAAGCTCCATATGGATCAGTGGAGTACCTGCCCGTATGAAAAGGCGGGTTTGTCCACTGGTGATCTTGGCTCTCTGGCCATGTCTCCTCTGTTGGCTCTTGTGGTTGCGCATGACGAGCCCATGGGTCTCGAAGGACTCGTGGATTGTAATCGCAATAATGCAGGTGTGCTGCTTCTTCTGGTCCAGGGTCAGCTCCATACCAAGTGCGTTCTCGGTGAGTGGTTATCCTTTCAGATGCCACTCGCTGTGGAGTTCTCTGGTTCAGTGGTGTTGCTGTAATCTCAATCAAAAAGTTTTGCACAGAGTAGAGGCCAAGGTTCGGGTTAGGTAACCGAATCTTGCCTTTATCATCATATAGCATATACATTATATTCCCCTCTTTTTTTAACATCCGAGCTTGTCTAAATGTGTCATAGCCATGATAAATTCTTAATTCTTCTATGAAGTCCAACGATGAGTTTTCTAGTAAGTGAAGATTAGTGGCTAGACGAGTGATAAGTGAAGTACATCCTACTGGTCCCTGAAGACTAGGTATACTAAGCCAATGTGAAACTAATAGTGTAACAGGTGAAGTGGGTACTTTACTAATAGCAGCATATAAAAGTTGTAAATCTCCTACTCTTACTTTCCTAATATCATCGCGATAGAAAAGATTGTAACCAAGCCATTTGTGAAACATCCTAAGAGTGGGGTGTTCCATGTCACTGGTTCGGGCTTGACTGTAAAAATTATCTCTAGATATTTCTCTCCAAAACTGGTGTCTCTCAAAATTGGGTAAATCGGAGTCAATGTTCAGGATGCATCTTGAAGAGAAACCAAGATGGTCGCTCAGCTCTCTCCAAGATAACATAATTTCTTGTTTAAACATCCGAAAAGCAATTCCCCCCTCATAGTATTGTAAAGTGCAAAGAAATTCGAGGGTGAGAAGACGAGAACCCAGCTCAGTTATATTCCAAAAATTTGTCCAACCCATCATTTGAAAAATTAAGTCAAATTCAGTGTCCATACCTGTTTCTCGTAGTAGGATTGGATCGATAGTAGAAGTGTGAATGAAATCCTTGTTCTTCAATTGCTGATAGACTTCCTTCTCTCTTCGGGTCTTCAGTCCAAGGTCTCCTATCTTGAGAAGGACCTTGACTTGCTGGCCTGATGAAGATGATGGAGCTTGTGTGGGTGTCGGGTCGACGCTCATCTCTGATGGCTGTGAGGAGTGTCGGGTTGAACTCCTTGTACCAATGTTCTTGAGAGCCTTCCCTGCATTCTTCACCTTCTTAAACATCCTGCAAACAAAAGTTGGCAAAAACACAACTGGTGGAAAATGTGAGATAAAATGTTAGTGGTCAGCTGTCCGAGTGTCAGTAGTCCAGGGGTTAATCGTTCAAGACAAGTTTCTATTTTGGTAGAGCCTCCCCCTAAACAACTTTTACTTTCGCTTAGACAACGGGATCACTACTTGCTAGGTGACAATCACTCTCTCAAAAGAATTCCAACCTTCCCTTCCACTCTCCTCTTTCTCTCTACTCTCTTCTCTTCACTACAAAAGCTCCTTCTCGGGAAACTGAGATTTGTGTGGTTTTCTGAAGTGCTTGTGTGAAGAGAAGGGGAGCTGGAGGTGGCCTTTTATAGGCTGAGCAGGGGACAGGGCGGGCGCCCAAGGTAGGTGGGCGGGCGCCCACCCCTGGTGTCCATCCTGGGTGTGCCTCCTCCACATGCTTCCTTGCTTTGATCTCACGCAAAATAATATTGTGTTGGTAGTGGTTGGACGGTGGAAAGATGTCAGGTGAGTGGAAATATATTGGTGGATGAAATTATGTGATGGGATGTATGTGAGATGAAGTGTGTGACGTGTGGGACCCAAGGAGTGTGGGTCATGCTTCTAGAAGATCAATATAAATAAATATAATGCAGAAAAATCTATGAGAATCGAATCTTAATGAAAATGATATTGGAAAATATTTTTGTGCCTCCACAATAATTAATAAATATGGGTTGTTACACACCACGAATATTATTTATATGGGGCTTTTTGATTATTATAATAATGCTATGAATAAATGTGACTAATGCAAGATTTAATTATGCAAGAAATTAAATATGAGAAAATTAATAATGCGGATAAATACCGATTTACCTCCCGGTGAGGGTTTGGGATTTTTAGGTCCCCCAAGCTGGACCTCCAAATCTTTTAATCTTCTGAGTTACCTTCCTCCGGAGATGGTGTCTCCAGTGGTTCTTCATGAACTTCCTTCACTGTAGAGTCTCTCTCTGGTCTGGGTTTGAATGTGAAGCGTTCTTCTTGTCCGTTTATGTTGAACTTGATTTCTCCTTTTCCGACATCAATGTGGGCATTGGCAGTGCTCAGAAATGGCCTTCCAAGGATGATGGAAACTTTTGAGTCAGGACTCATGTCCAGTACTACGAAGTCTACTGGCACCAGGAAATCTCTGATCTTGACTGGAATGTTCTCGGCGATGCCCAACGGGTGTCGAACCGATTGATCCGCTAGTTGTAGGCACATTGATGTTGGTTCTAAGGTTGCATGATCAAGCTTTTTGTAGACTGATGCTGGCATCACACTGACACTTGCTCCGAGATCACAAAGTGTATTGTTGAAGTGTTGGTTTCCGATCGAGCAATCAATAGTGGGGCATCCGGGGTCTTCCTTCTTCTTTAGTGGTTTATTGAGGATGGCCGCACTACATTCTTCTGTCAGCTTGATAACCTCAGTGGTGGGCAGTGGTCTCTTCTTGTTAAGAATATCTCTGATGTACTTTGCATATGTAGGTACCTGTATGGCATCGAGCAGAGGTATGTTGACATATAATTTCTGAATGACCTCTACAAACTTACCAAACTGCTCATCCGACTGCAGTCCTCTGTTTCTTCTGGGAAATGGCAAATAGTTGGTGTCGTAAAAATCTTTCCTCATTTCTCCAGTTCTTGGTGGTTGTAGCAGATCTTCTGCTTCAACTGGGCTTTCTTCTTCTATCACTGCTGGTTGCACTGGTGCTGATGTTCTTTGTTTCTCTTTTGGGTATGGAGGATCTCTGGTAGCTTTGCCTCCTCTAGTAGTTATATTCTTTACCTGCTCAATGTTAGTAGCAACAGGCAGTGCAGCAGCTATCTTTATTAATTTAAGCTCTACCCTTTTATTAAGAGTGTTTTGCTCATCAAAGGCAGTTAGTAGAAAATCCATTTTATTATGTATAACTTTTAGAGACGATTCATTTGTATCTAGCCTTTGTTTAACTTTATCATTAATTTTGGTTTGTTGAGCAATTATCTCTTTTAATGAAAGTTGTTTGACAGTATTACCTGAATTCATACCTTTGCTATTGGGTTGACTCGAAGTTGGTTGATATTTGTATGCTGTCTCAATGGCCCTTTGATCTTCTTTGAACTTGGCCCTCTGGTCAATCCAATGGAGCAAATTTTCCATCTTAGTTGATAATGCTTTTACTTCTTCTGGTATTTCTTCCGTTTGATGACAATGTTGAGCTTTATCTTGGAACCAGCTTTGGTTTTCTGCTATCTTATCCAAAAGTATCTCTGCTTTTCCAGTTGTAAGCTCCAAGAATGATCCTTTAGCAGATGCATCTAGGCACTCACGAGCCTTCTGGGTTAATCCATGGTAGAAGGTCTGCATAAGTAACCATGTGGCCATTCCATGGTGAGGACAATCTGATATGTATCCTTGAAAACGCTCCCATGCTTCTGAAATGGCTTCTGTCTTCTGTTGTTGGAAACTGACAATATTTCCTCTTAAGGCAGTTGTTTTGCCTATAGGGAAAAACTTTGATAGAAAGGCATCTGACAAGTTCGTCCAGTTGTTGATGTTATCTTGATGAGTGTAGAACCACTTCCTCGCTTTTCCTTCTAGTGAGAATGGAAAGAGGCGAAGCAGTATGACGTCTTTGTCAACTCCGTTGATGTGGATTGTGCTTCCAATCTCTAAGAAATTCTGCAAGTGTGCACTGGCATCTTCATGTGCCTTTCCACTGAATTGTGTAGCTTGTACCAAATTGATGAGGCTTGACTTGAGCTCCAACTCAGGTATTCCTTCTTCTACTGCAAATCTTGGACCAGTTAGAATGTTCTCAAGGCTTGGAGTAGAGAATTCTTGTAGGGTCTTCTGTGCCATAGCTTCAGCAATTGGTAGCTAGCTTCTTCTTCTCTTGATTGCTTTGGTTCTGATGATGAAGAGTTGAATGTACCCAAAGTCAATCCTGTTATACCCTGTATAAAAATATAAACATAGAAAAACAACAGGGTGAACCTGCCAAAGCAGCGGTGCCTTGTTATGATTTCTCACTTAGTAGCTGTTTTATGCAATTATTTCTCTATAGTCTAGTCTAATTCCTGAGGCTCATATAATTCCTATAAATTCTATAAGATCCCCGGCAACGGCGCCAGAAATGCTTGTTGACACTAGCTAACACCACTTAGATACTAGGTTGTCATCCCTAGCATGGCGCCAGAGTGTACAAAGGTATTTATAAATGTAAAAGCTCTCTAGAAAATAATCTATTCTATCCGCAAGCGCACAGATAAAACACCTCATTGTAGCATTTCACCAGGATAAGTATTCCAGGTATCGTTATTTATAATTTTGCTCTAGGGATCTCAAGAAGATGGAATTAAATCAAGGGACAAAATCTATCAAGGCATAGACTAGAGATAAACTTGCAAGAACATGATTACTAATGAGAAACTCGTCACACAGTCACTTACTTTAGCAGGGGGTAAACCATAAAGATAATGATAATAAAGTATAAGTTCATGGGTAGATAGCACAGCGATTAGAAAATAGACTACTCCTCATATATGTAGGTGATGTCGGATTAGCTAGAGAATGGATTCTAAGTTATCTACTAACTACTAAGTCATAATCTACTCTAGTTATCTACAAGATCATATATAGCATAAAAGACTCTTCATTCATGTATAAGGAACATTGATAAAGTAAATCAGAGCATCGCATGACTTACTCCACAATACCGGTTCTGCCTGTCCTATCAACGGAGGGTGGACTATATAAGAATCAACGAAGCTGTCACTATCGCGAACTACCACACGACTCGGCCAATAAGATACATTTGCAGATAAATAACATCTAAGCACCACGCTCACATGTGATCTATCACTTAACTCCCTCGCGACAAGAGCTAAGCGCTTTGCAAACTTATACATAAACTCATTATCAATTAGAACTATATCAAATATAGAACTAGAGCAAACTAAGAACATAATAATTAGAGACATAATGCAATTAGAACAATAGAATTAGAGAAAGATATGAATAATACCAATCTTTATTACCGAAGATCCGAATCCAGAGCGTAGTGCTCTACTTCTCTAATTGCTATCTAATCAACCTCTAAACTTGAAGGATTAGGGAGTAGCTAATTCTAATTCTCTGTGGGAGAGAGATCTAAACCCTAACTTTGATGGCTACCTCTGAATAATGATTTCTCCTGTCCTCCTCCAGGGGCCAGGGGGTCTGGTTTTATAGTCCCCTCAAGTGAACGTGAGCCATTGGATCAAACCGACATAGATTGTATGGTTTAGATTGATCCTTTAGGTCGGTGGAGTCTTGCCCCGAAGCAGAGTCCTGATTGGCTTCCTGGCTAGGGCGGGCGCCCAAGGGGGGTGGGCGGCCGCCCAGCTCCCGAGCCCGATTCGTGTCCCGTTCGTTCCCGTGGCTTCTGGATCCTTCTAGATTGAGGAAAATTGCGCGGCACGTAATTATCTCGTTGTAAACATGACATGTGGACCTTCTCTCCATATTTTCTGATAAACCTCTGCAGAAATAGATAAACATGACACGTGATTGATGATTGCTACAAATAAAACTTGAATGATGCTTTGAATTCTAGTATAGAGTTTTTATTTCCATGTGGTATCTAGACATATAATGTGATCTCACGAGGTATCTTGAGTTTTTGATGTATGTCTAGCTACATTGGTGCTAAGGATGGTATATTGGCAACTCTGATTGGTATCACGCTTCAAAGGTCCATTCTATATACATTAGCATCATTTTGGTGGTAATAAATCTCCCAAAATTCCAATTCATGCATATGTGCAAACTTGAACCAAACTCATGGAAGCACATATGTAGGGGGAGCTAGTACTACCAAAATTGAAATTGAAATGTTTGTCCAACCTTGTCTCATGATTAAAATGCTTTGGACAAGCAATTCAAGTTCATTATGATTTCATTTCATATCTTTGTGATGGTTGTCATCAATTACCAAAAAGGGGGAGATTGAAAGCCCAAGTTTGGTTTTGGTAATTAATGACACCAAGTTGCTAATGCTTTGTGTTCAAGTGATTTGAGTTAGGCATAGCAACACATTTGAAGAAGGAGCAACGTGACATGAGTGGTGGACACATGGTCATAAATAGAGAAGGCATGAAGTGGAGATCATGGTGATGGACAAGGAGTAAAGTGATCAAGGCAAAGGTATAAACATAGGATTTTGCTTTTGTCGGTCTAAGATGAGTAGAGAAGTGATTGATCGGATTTAGGATAGATAGTCGTACTATAAAGAGGGGAAATCTTTAATTATAATGGTTATCCATATGGATTGTATAGCCCTCTGAGTAAGCTTTCCAAAATGTCCAAGATCATCGAATTCGGAGTTCGGAGCTAAAAGTTAGCATCCTAACAAGGTTTGAGTTGGTGCTGAAAATGCAGGACCGGAAGTTCCGATGGAACTTCCGGTGGGACTTCCGGTGCCTGACCGGAAGTTCCGGTCAGCCTGACAAGAAGTTCCGGTTGGGCTGTGAGAGATGCGCTCGTGTTTGAGAAAACACTTCCGGTGTCCGACCGGAAGTTCCGGTCCATGACCAGAAGTTCCGGTCCATAACCGGAAGTTCCGGTACTTGAATGGAAGTCCGCATAGGAGCCTTTGCGCATGGCCTCACGTGTCAGGATTCACTTCCGGTCTCTGACCGGAAGTTTCGGTGGAACTTCCGGTGGGTCCGAGTCTCTCACAACGGTCAGATCTGCTTGGATCGAGGCTCCAACGGTCAGATTTGGTCGGACCGGAAGTTCCGGTCCTAGGCACCGGAACTTCCGGTGCCCACTATAAATACTCGTTTCCCTTGTTTCTAACCGGGGACTTCGCATAGAACACATTTTCTGACTTCCGGTGGCCCTTCCAAAGAGTAGAGAAAGCTCTCCCCTCCTCCTCTCTCACTCCCTAAGCTTTGTGCTCCATTCAAGTGAGAGATTGAGCTCTAGTGATAAATCTGAGAGCTTCAAGAGCATCTCTTCCCTCTCCTCTCCATCCCCATAGCTTGGTGCTCTTTGGTGAGAGGATTTGGGAAACCCTAGTGTTGTGCATTTGTGATTTTATTCTTGTGGCACTAGGTGGTGATTGCAAGTGTGGATTTCTCGTTACTCTTGGGTGTTTCCCGACGCCCTAGACGGCTTGGTGCAAGGGAGGTGTTGAGCTCGTGATTGGAGATTGTTTCGAGCCTCACCAAGTGATTTGTGAGGGGTTCTTGAGCCTTCCCCGCGGGAGATCGCAATTGGCTACTCTAGTGGATTGCTCGTGGCTTGGAGGATCCCCATCTTGTGAGTGGATGTGCGGCACCCGCTGAGGGTTTGGCTTTGGATTGCCAATTAGCTCGTGATCCATCAAGTGGGTGTATCGCCACAACGAGGAGTAGCTTGCCGGGAAGCAAGTGAACCTCGGTAAAAAATCTTGTGTCATCTCTTGCCGAGGATTCTCTTGTGATTGTGAGTGATTGGTTGAATATATCTCTACTCTACAACGTTGGTATAACAATCACTCTCCACTCCTTTACGTACTTGTATACCTTGCTAGTTGTTTAGATTGTTTAGTTTAGTCTTCTTGTTTAGGAGTGCAATTAGCCTTCTCTTGTTGTTGTGCTTTAGTGTTTAGCCTCGTACTAGTTTGTATAGGTGGCTTGCATAGCTTAGTTGAGCTAGTGCTAGAATTGCTTCGCCATTTATTTTACTAACTCACTTGCTTTGTGAAGTTTGTAGACATTTTAAATAGGCTATTCACCTCCCCCCCTCTAGCCATTTGGACCTTTCACTATGGTTTTCTTGTTACTCTTGGTGGTTACCGCCACCTAGATGGCTTGGAGCAGCGAAGGAGCATTGGCATAAGTTGGTGATTGTTCCTGACCATCTTTCGGTGATTATGAGGGGTTTTGTATCTACCCTAGCGGAGAGCCAAAGGTACCTTCCGGTCATTAAGCTACCTCACTTGTGGGTAGGTTCTTGCGGTCTCCTAGTGAGGACAAGGTTCGTGGTAAACCTCTTAGCCGCCGAACCACCAAGTATTGGTCGACACAACGGGGACGTAGCGTGTCGGTAAACACGTGAACCTCGGGAGAAAATTATATGTGTCCCCATTCTAATTGTTCATTAGATTTCTTCCAGATTTCTGATTGGTTCATCCCATCTATACAGCGGTATAAAGATCAAACCCTCTCTTTTGACTCCGGTTTTGATCGGTCAAACAAGAAGATTGGTAGGCTCGAGAGGGAGGGGCAGACCACAAACAGGCTGTGGCTAGGGCTGCTACGGGCCTGCCGCACAATGCGAGCACAAAGGCACCGACAGCACACACGGAGCACAGTGAAGGCCAAACTACCCCTTGTCCAAAATGAAATTACCAAGTTCATGAGCGGATATGGCATGGATATGGTACGACATACTCTAGCCTCAGCCTAAAAACATACATATAAGTTTCACATCTAACAATTTTTTATCCAACACATCGAATCTCCAGACACATGCATGGAGCATTAGATATAAATAAAAACAAAAACTAATTGCATAGTTTGTCTGTAAATAGCGAGACGAATCTTTTAAGCCCAACTAATCCATGATTGGACACTAATTGTCCAATAAAACGAATATGTTACAGTAGCCAAATCAAAAACTTTTCAGAACTAAATAAGGCCTCAGTATAAAAAACTCCATTCCCTTTCGTCTCGCACCTACTCTTGGCCGCTCCTTTCAAACGCACGATGGACATTCGACTTATGCCATTTAGGCCTTGTTTACTTCCCAAAAATCTTGTAAAATTTTTCAAGATTCCCCGTCATATCGAATCTTGGGCACATGCATGGATGAAGCATTAAATATAGATAAAAAATAACTAATTGTACAGTTTGCCTGTAATTTGCTAGATGAATCTTTTGAGCCTAGTTAGTTTATGATTGACAATATTTATCAAATACAAATGAAAATATTACGGTGTCCATTTTGCAAAAAATTTTGCAGCTAAACAAGGCCGTAATAGTTGTTTACCGAATTGTTGGACATTTCTTATAAAATTCTACCGAATTGCTAAATAGATTTTATCGGTTTGTATATAACATTTTTCGTTCGGCATACCCCCAAACAAAAATCGCTGACCAAGTCCTCTTCTCCCACGCTGGAACAAGTCAGCAGAAGCCGAACCTCGCGCTCGCCATGGACATGGACCATGGGGCCGCACCGCCGCTAGCCGAGCAGAGACTGCAGCCACCCTTGCTCGCGACTCACCGTGACGCCGTTGTCCTGCATTCTTGCAGCGGTGGTCGCCTATCACCACCTCGTCGCCACTCGCCACACTTCTCGTCTTCTCCACTCTCCCCACGACAACGATGCAGGCCGCAGCGGCACAGCCCACACCCTGCAGCAAGCCAGCAACGCTAGCACTAGCAGTAGCAGGACTGCACTCTCTGCATGATAGCAAGAGCACTGCTCGCCAACAGGTTATTTGTTCAATCTCCAATCTTTTGCCCTATTCCTTTTCACGTTTAGCTTTGCTAGATTCATATTCAAATTGATTAGATGTAATTTCTTAATTAGATATCAAAACAATGGTTGGTCTGAAAACTCCGTCTCTCCATTCTTTCTTTTTTTAAAAAAAAATAAAAAACGAGATCAAGATGAATCAGATGTTGGGGAAGAGGAAGAAAATCATCTACATTTGAGAGCTTCACTGTTATTCTGTTAAGTGGCTAATATTTCAGTCATGTGCTTTTAGGCCAGTCTCAATGCATGTTTCATGCGAGTGTCATACACATTAAAAAGGGTGCTACATAAGTAAAATTGCTGACTTGGCAGAGTCATTAAATGAAGGAGTTTCATCAGATGAGAGAGGAGTTTCATCCCCATGAAACTTATGTGGCTCGGTTTCATTCCCATAAAATTTACGCATTGAGACTGGCCTTAGAGGTCATGATGAGACACCTAAGTCAAAAAAACGGAGGTAACTTTGTTGAAATGGCTCTCACTAAAAAATGGTCACACCGTGTTAAGGAATAGGGCAATTTCCGCCCGAGAGGACGAGGGCCGCAAGAGGTTGAGCATGCTAGCGTGCTGCAGGCCTGTGGCCGGCTGATGAGACCCATGATCGACCCGTGTGGCCGCTTATCCCTGCTGTGCGGGCAATGCAACAGGCCCGCCGGAGGTCCGGCCGTTCCGGAGAGTTCGTGCAAGCCGGCAAGCGAGCTGGCAATGTTAAGCTTGGAACATGTATATTTCTAATGGTCAACACAATTCCATCCGGCCTATCAATCTTTTTTAGTACAAATCTCTTCTATATATGGTAAGTACTACTAACTAGTTTACATTCAATACACATGCGGTCTTGCCACGTCGACTTGTCCCGGACGCCAGGCCCATGCCACGTAGGTGACACGAGCCAAACATGCAGCGAACACATGTGCAGTGCAGAGAGATGATATGGCTGAACTAGAGCATTCTTAACCGATCATCTATAATAATAGCCCTTACAATAATGTTTGGGTGATGGATGTATGTATTATATTGGCTTGATCCTTAAACAACGGTACGGTGGGGGATTAAAAAGTATCCGCCGCTGGGGTTAACTTAATACTTATTCGTCTTGTGCTACGCATCAAGTACTAGCGGCCGGCCCGGGAGAAAATCCCTGTCTGTATGTAAACTAAAGGTCAGAGCTACATTTGAGCCAACTAACACCAATGTCAGATACTACATCTCTCATCAGTGTCACTGACCGGCTGAAACTTGACATACATTTGACACGGGAAACATCATCATGCATTTACAAACCAGAAACGAGGAGCTGACTTACTAACATAAACAGTAGTAAAAGATGATCGAGCAGACGGTAGACTATAGCTAGGTACACACGTACTGTACTGTACGTGGTACGTGAACACACGCACGCACACACTGTATATGTGGGTACTAGTACTTATTACGTCATCACACACTGCATGCTGATAGATAACTGATGCTCTCGATCGATCGGTCAGAATCTCGATCGCTCATCATCATCAGACCCTGGGGACGCCCTTGGGCTCGCCGGCGGCGTAGTCGTGGTCCCGGTAGCCGCCGCTGCCGCCGAAGAGTCCGGCGTGGAGCATGAGCACGTAGAGGAGCTGCGTGAAGGCGAGGATGATGACGAAGGCCTCGAGCACGCGGAGGCGCCACCCGCGGTGGCCCCCGATGTGGATCTCCTTGCAGGCGAGGCCGAAGGCGAGCGCCGTGATGGCCCAGGCGATGAGCGACGACGCCGCGTTGGTGGCCAGGCTGTCGTGGCGCCACGCCCGGACGTGGTGCACCCCGGCCAGCTTCGACGCCGCGCCCACCACGCCCGCCAGGATCGCGAACACCAGGAAGTAGAACGTCGCGCCGTTGCCGGCGACGCCTGCATGTCATGTCATGTCATTCATGCATGCATGCGCCATTCAATGCATCATTATCAATCTTTGCGAAGAACTAATAACTAAACTAAGCATGAATTAGCTAGTATGTGTACCTGGGTAGTTGGTCTGGCCGTTGATGAAGTGGTTGAGGTTCCAGCTCGCGAAGCCGATGACGATGATGTACATGATGAGGTTGAGCACCATGAGCGGCGCCACCATGTTCCTCCCAACCCCGGCCATCCTTCTCTCTTTCCTGATTCCTCCTATACACAAGCAAGGTGCACACTAGCTAGCTAACTTCTGTTCTAGGTTGCTAGCTAGCTAGAGGCTGGATCAGATCGACCTAAGTAATTAAGCTTGAACACACAGCAGCTAGCAATGGCGAGCGAGGGCAGCTGCTGCGCATGCAGTGGCACTCTCGAGCTTCTAGCTACAGTAGTTCGTTAGACCAAGTACAAGAAGGCGCGCGAGTGGACAAACCTTGCATTGACAACTGACGAGGCAGCGGGTCCTGGACTGGTTTTAAAGACGATACGTAGGGGGGGCCAAAGCCTGCCACGAAGCTTATCTATCTATCCGTTGCCGACGCACGCAGGGGAGCGTGAGCCTGAAGCGGCAGCGTCTTCGATCGCCTTGGGCTAGCTTTGCAATTTGCATGCGCGGGAGGCGGCGACGCGTGTGCGCGCACCCGCCAGCGCAGCGCGCCCAAAGCCAAGCGGCGTCGGCCGCGCGCACAGGTGGTGCGGGGTGGAGGAGACGTACGTGGCGTGTGCCCGGGGAGTCCCGCGCGCGCAAAGCGGAGGCGTGCAGCGCAGTGCAGTGCAGTGAGCTGCCCACCGCACGAGAGCTGGCCAATCCCGGCAGCAACGGATGCTTCTAGTTTGAGCGCCACACCGGGGTTTCTGGGCCTGGAGTATGCTAGTACTCGCGAGTGTGCAGCTCTCGAGGTCCGTCCAACGGTCCAAGCTCCTGTGATCCCCCCGGATGCTCGCCAACTCGTACATTAGGTCAGTCGACGTGTCAAAATCGGTAAATGACCGCTTGTTTTTTATTCGTTTTTTTGGGAACCTATAACCCTATACACCGAGCCAGCTTTTGTGGCCGTGCCCGAGCACGGCGGCATAGCGCACCCGTATAAAGCCGCTGGCCCACTATCCAGGCTAGAACCTAGAATTATATGTAAGGCCCTGTTTAGTTTCCCGGCCAAAAAATTTTCATCCCTCCCATCGAATCTTTAAACACATGCATGAAATATTAAATATAAATAAAAAATAAACTAATTACACAGTTTAGTTGAGAATCGCGAGACGAATCTTTTAAGCCTAGTTACTCCATGATTAGTCTTAAGTGCTACAGTAACCCACATATGCTAATGACAGATTAATTATGCTTAATAAATTTGAGCTATGTAATTTGTTTTTTTATTAGTTTCTAAAAATCCCTTCCGACATCCTTCCGACACATCCGATGTGACACCCAAAAAATTTTCATTCCCAATCTAACCGGCCGATCAGTGGGTATATGGGTCCTGCTGCATGATCGAGCTGATCCACCATGTACTTCAGGCTAACCAAGGTCTTGTTTAGTTCAAAATTTTTTTTACAAAATGGACACGGTACTACTTTTGTTTATATTTAACAAATATTATCTAATTATGAACTAACTAGGCTCAAAAGATTCGTCTCGCAAATTACATATAAATTAAACTGTGTAATTAGTTATTTTTTATCTATATTTAATGTTTCATACATGTGCCGCAAGATTCGATATAACAAGAAATCTAAAAATTTTGCAAAAATTTTTTGAACTAAACAAGGCCCAAAAAAATCGCGGTGTCCACAATGAAGGTGTCGTAGTTCTTCATGGGAAAAAGTCTACTTTAGGTCCCTCAACTTTCGCGAAAGTCTAATTTTTATCCCTGAACTCTAAAACCGGACAAAATACATCTCTCAACTTTTAAAACCGTACACATTACATCTTTGACCTGGTTTTGAAAGCGGTTTACCTTTTTCTTTTTATTTATTTTGGCTGAAATTTTTGAAAAATCATAGTAAATCACATAAAAATCATAAAATAGAAAACTCAATTTTGTTGGACTTCAGATCAGTAGATCTACACATTGAATATATAATATAGTATGTTCTAGTATAATTTTTTTATGCATTAGACTAATTATAGCTACATTTTCTATGGTCCAATTGTGATGAAATTTTTATGGTGAGCTAATTATTCTATATTTGAGTTATAGTAAAAATTTTATACTCATTGAATCACGTATTACTTAGTTATAGATTTATTTAGATTTATGCTTGTTAAATTATAATAAATCTATAACTAAGTTATACATGATCTAATGAGTATAAAATTTTTACCATAGTTTAAACATAAAATAATTAGTCTAACATAAAAAATTCACCATAATTGGACCATACAAACTATAGCTATGAATTATTCTAATTAATTACAGAAAAACACAAATCTAAAGCTACAATAAAAATTTTGTACTAAAGCATACTATATTATATGTTCACTATGTAGATCTACTTATTTGAAGTCCAACAAAATCAAATTTACTATTTTATGAATTTTATGTGTTTTACTATAATTTTACAAATATTCAGCCAAAATAAATAAAAATGAAAAAGACAAAACTGCCTTCAAAACCGCTCATAACGGACATAATATGTATGGTTTGAAAAATTGAGGGATGTATTTTACCCAGTTTTGAAGTTCAGAGACGAAAAACAGACTTTTGCAAAAGTTGAGGGACCTAAAGTGGACTTCTTCTTTCTTAATGCTGAAAATCGTTCATTTGTTCCAATTTAAAAATGGACCCGTTTCTCTTTTTGGGTTTAGGGTTTAGTGACAAATATGGTCTCGTTCATTTGCTCAAAATTGAATTCCAAAGCTGATTTTTTTTCTAGCCCAGAAATGAGTGGATCCATATTTGTCACTCGTTCCAGCCCAAGAAGCTAATCCGGATGGTAGGAGGTCCGGTTCTATTTCGGGCCACAGACACAACGAAAAGTGAAGTCAGTTTTGGTTCCAGCACAGTTTTGGTTCCACGTTGGATTAAAACGAGCACATATTTTTATTCATATCTGGATTAAATAAAAATGGGCCGCAAACAATCCATGGGGAATGGGCCCAGAAAACAGACCAATCCGGCCTAAATGAACGAGGCCTAAGTGGATGCTGGTGTATCACTGAAACTTGTTCTGGATCAATTCCAGGTGTTCCTAGGTGTTGATCCAATCAAAGCTGACAAGAGGGTGGAAAGGCCTGAAATGGTCTGATTTTATTCCAGTTTGAACCAATCCGAACAGCCATTCCAGGTTGGTCTCGACTCGAATCCAGGCCCAACGATTCCAGGTGGAACGCACCGTGTTCCAGGCCCAACAATTCCAGGTGAAACGTGCCGTGTTCCGGGCCGTTCTAGTCAAACCGAACGAGACCTAAAGAAATTTATGCACAAAATTCCCTACGTGATGATGGGCCAACTATCGTAACATTTATCCTCTAATAAGGAGTAGTTGAGCATTTTTTGTGCAGGGAATCAGAGGAATAGTATATGAGATATAAATTTATATTGATTTAAGTATGAAATATACTAGCGTTCATTGGAGAATGTTTATCATGCTTTATATGCTTGGGTTTATGGTGTTGATGAGTTTGTAGGCTTCCTAGCTATGAGATCTATCAAATGGGTTGCCCCTACCTCTCCTTATTTAGTCAGGAGGGGGTAGGGTTACCAATGGAATGTCAAATGAATCTTCAATTTTTCCTAATTTGTTATAAGATAATCTTATTGGATCAAAGATGACAAACATGATTTTTTTTAGGGAACGACCAACATGATTTACTTGACTTCCAGGGTTATCTAGTCGATATCTTGTCTTCCAAGTAGTAGATATACCCCATTTGGCTTAGGCTTTTTCCTCAGCAGCCTTAGCCCATCCTATTCTAGTCAGGTTTCTCTTCATGCAGCAAGAGTACTTAGGGTCAAATACGATGTCTGAAAGTAAAAAAACGTCACTCTTTTTGGGACGAAGGGAGTACACACGTAGTAATCCTTAAAAACCATATTCTTATTAAGTGATGTTTTCAAAGCAAAGAGAAAATTTAGAAACTACTCCTCCCACTATAGCCAGTGATTCCTGAAAGCATCTAGGCCCCTAGTGAGTTTCGGTGATTAATGACAATGTTGATTACTATGACTAACGTGTGTTTTGCAGCGGCAAAATCATTTGAGTTAGGTCGTGGTAAGGATGATCGATGGATTAAGTAGTTCATGGCTACTTGATGGTGGAAATCGTTTTTGGTTTTCAAAGGATTGTTGAACATCGTCAAGACTAGACTAGGTCTAAGTGCCATTTGGAGTTAAAGGGCACTTAGAGTAGTTTAAGACTTTGTTTTTCCTTTAACCATACTATTAAGGGGGCATCGAACGGGTAGCTTGACCTAGACAAGGCTTTAGGTTTAGGTGTGGTGCACACTTGATAAATCTAGCACTAGGTAGCTCAAAGAAAGTTCTTAGATCCTGAGAATCAAACTTCGTTTTGGAAAGTTCACGATTCGACGAAGTGTTAGTTGGGAAGGCGCACCGGACGCTGCAATGTAACTGTTGGCGCGTCCGGTGTATGCAGGAGTCGAGCCAGCGTGCCGAGTGTCTAGGGTTAGGCACCGGACGCGCGCACCGAACCCTACGGGGTGCGTCCGGTCCCTTATCCAGAGAGGTTGTAAAACTGGTTTCTCACCGGACGAGTCTCGGGTGAGGACACCGGACGATTGAAGAACGTCCGGTGCGAGCAGTTTTACAAAGTACAACTAGCCGTTAGAGTTGCACCGGACTCTCTACCGAGAGCGTCCGGTGTAACATAAAGTGCGTTCGGGCGTCCGGTGCATACGATTTCTGTTGATTTCGTTTGGCCGGCCCTTGGACTTGATGGGGAGTATTTATACTCCTCCACCTCGTCCAAGTTAGTCCTCTTGCCGGTTTGTTCAGCTGAGAAACACCTTGTGGTGCAAGAGAGAATCAAGAGCCTAGAGAGGATTGAGAATTGAGTGATTTCTTAAGAGATCCTTCTCTTCTAAGAGTTCAAGTGTGCATCCACTCCTTTTATTGTCTTGTTTGGGTCAAGTGAGAGTTCTTTGCTTGTTACTCTTGGTGATCGCCATCACCTAGACGGTTCGGTGGTGATTGAAGGCACGAAGATCATCCAGAGTTCTTGTGGGTGGCTCGTGTCTAGCTTGTGCGCAGTTGTGGGTGATTTACGGCGACGGAGTGTCAAAGAATCAGCCCATAGAGAATACTTGGTCCTGGCGCGGACCAAGAGAGAGCAAGGCCCTTGCACGGGTGCTCCAACGAGGACTAGTGGAGAGTGGCGACTCTCAGATACCTCGGCAAAACATCGCCACGTTTCTCTTCCTCTCATCCTTTACATTCTAGCATTTACTTTGAGCACTTTATATTCTTAGAATTGCCATGCTAGAATAGGATTGGAACTAGGTTGTAAAACTTGTATTCGGTAGCTCTCTAGAACACACTTAGACACAAGGGTTGAATTAAGGCTTATAGGTTGCTTAAGTTTTTAGAGAAACCTAATTCACTTTCCTCTTGGCATCTTGATCTTTTTCAATTCCAACTTTCACTAATGCTAGGGAAAAGAGGAGCGGAGCAACTCCTGTGCCCAAATAATAAAAAACAATTTTATCGGTACTTTCTACTCTGCTACTCACATCAAAGCACCCTATCAACCTTCAACTTTTAGTATTTTTTTTCTTATCACGTGGCTCTCATGAGTGATGCCACCAACTCAGCGTATTGCAAGAATTGAAAGGCCTAACTGTGAAGTGCCTAACTCTATTTAGCGGTGCTACACCACTTCATCTAATCTAACTACTAGTGTTTTATCTAGATTTTCACCACCTCATCTAATCTAGCTACTAGTGTTTTATCTAGATTTTCTCCGCATGGAGATGCCTTTTAAAAAAAATCATCATAGAATGCTTTTGATGTGTGGAAATGGAATAAATCAGAGATTGAGAAAGATAAACTCTGATATTATATCATGAATGCATATAATGCCCATTTTTGTCTGTATAGAGACTGAGATGCACGTATGGAAATGGACCAAATAGTGATGGACTAAATTGCGATCATGTATTACCTATGAATGCATATAATATCAATTTTTCCTGATGTGCTGAATTTCCCTTTTTATTAGCATGTCATTACTCTTAACTGTTAGAAACGGTTAGGCACGCCTATACGCTAGGCTAAGCCTGTCGCTGGCCTGGTGCCTAGAAACAGTCACTCTACAAGATACAAAGTTGCCAAATCGACAAAATGCCAACCAAATGGAAACATGTCGGGTGTCGCATTGGATCAGTCTCTAAAATATGCAAGACAATATCTACGGCAGTAGTCATGCATTTTGCACTTCACAACAGACCTGACACTAAATCTTCAAATTCAAAATATATGGAATAATCGTATCAAATTGATTCTTGCTTTGTGGGGGGAAAATGGCATCCACAAACAAGCAGCTTTACTGAATACACAGTATTATTGTTATATAAAAAAGAATAATGTTAGTTTCTCGAGAACAAAAAGGTAAGTCAATTATTAGATGCGGCAGCGCAACGGGGGAAAAAAAATCTAAATGCTAGGTTTCAAAAACCCAAAAGTGAGCTCCGAAAATTGAAGAAGATTCCTTTCTCTTAATCTATCAAAATTGAAGAAAAATCAGCCTGTCTAGACAGTCTAGTATTATTCGTAATACTTCCATCTCCTATTATTTCTGGATCTCTCACAAAACTCTTTCCAAGTCTTCTGGACTCTACACAGGATTGTCGACACCTGTAATGTGGTGTAAATAGAGTGGTTAACAGTGTATAACAAATCATAAAAAAAAACTTGGAGCATAATATAGATAAATCAAAGGAGATTTACTGTACGCTATGTTGGTTCTATTAGTTTTTATGCTCTAGAACCAGTGGTCACCCGTGATATGTTTAAATGATCAAGATTGGCTACATAAACTATGTGACTAGATTTGTCCTTTGAAATGCTTTCAAAAATGTCAATTTTGTTATAATTTATTAGTACTGAAGTGTAAAAAGAGTGGTCAAAGTTATCTAACGAAAATAGCAAAAAGTCAATAATGTCAAATAAGAAGGAACTGCATATGGTGCCTCCTAAGTCCTAACACTAAATTTAAGGAGAAAGCTGTCTATATACAAAAATGGGTAGAATCACAGTTCTACAATTGAACCAGAAAATGAGACAATATTCAATAGGTGACCTTGTTACTTTGCAGCATAACAATTTGAAATGATGTTCTTCGACTGTATTTACAAAATAAATCTTTATCCTGTCCCTCTCATTTCTAGAGAGTTAATTAAGTCATATTATGTCCTCAAATTTCACATGCTAATTGGAACTACTGTACCAATAATCCTGATGGATCAATGCTGCAAGGGTTTTCTGGTTGATTTGACAGCATAAAACATTGAAAACTAGTACACATAGATGCTGTCAATGATAAACATCACTCTTCAGAAGTTCCAAAGGCACTAAAACAATGCTCATATTTATGTATGCTGATTGGAAGAATGTTTAACAAATGCTCAGATTTATGTAAGCTGATTGGAAGAACATTTAAGTAGCTAGAACTGCAATAAAAACTGATCTAGCAAATAGAGACAGAGGAGTCAAACATGAAATAACCAAAGAAATTGTTGCAAAAATAACATACCGTATTTGAAGTGAAAAAAAAAAGCATTTATCCTTGTTGAATAGTTTCGAGTGATTGTTTCATATCTGCAAAAATATTGACAACTAGCATATCAATGAATGGAATATTATGGATAGACAGGGAAAGTTTATGAACCAAATTTCTCATTACCTGGAATATGGTATGAGAATAATGCTGCCTTCCAAATAAAAACTTCATTTCAGTACATTTCAATTGGAGATCCATGACAATTTGCTCTTGGGTACTAATGTCAATATTAGATGCTTTAGAATTTGCATAGCCTAGTTGCCAGTTGAAACAACTTCAGCAAAGGACACACTCGAAGGCCTGAAGATGTCATTTTCTCTGACTACTTTGTTGTAGACAAGCTTAAATGAGCGTGACCCATATGTCTTGTTAAGCAAACTTATTGGGATTCTCAGAGTTTGTTTCCGACGGCTTTTCCCCTTCACATATATCCTGAAACTACCTTCATCATGCCTGTTGTCTTCTTGCATGTCAGGACTCAGTTCAATTCTAATGGCATCCTTTAATTGTTTATCTTGATCATCATGTTTGTTGCTTATCAAATTGCCACTTGCTACCACTGCAGGAGTCTCCATCTCTTCCTTGGCCACTACAGCATTACTGTCCAGTGAAGGGCCTATACTAACAACAGCTGCATCAGATTGAATATGTTTATCTGCTAAAGATTGAGAAATAGGGTCAACAACATGTGGCGTGGGAATGAAGTCAACTGTATGGCTACTTGACCATGATGACATTGGCACAAATTCTGATGGCGCTGGGCCCATATAAGGTTGCCATCCATAATGGTTAGGCCGAAAAATATTAGTGTTCATGGGAAATGTGGTGCTTGGAACCACCTGTGGTTGACTATATGGTGGATAAAGAAACGGCACAGGATGCATGAGATTAGGAGATCGGGGAGCAGGAGGGTACAAATGATGAGGGGAAGTGCACAAAGGAGGACCACTTGGCACCATAGTTGAATGCCCAGGATGCAGGGAGACATTCACAGGCCAAGGCGCTACTCCTGGAATGGCACCTGGTGGCGGGAGACCAACATTGCCAGAAAGGGGGCTAAGTACAGATGGTGGAGATGGATTGAAAGGTGGTGCAGAAGCAGATAGCTTCTTATTAGGCATCTCTCTCAAATCAATATTACTTAGCACTAAGTTAGGCTTGGACTTCTCACTTCCATCACCTCCAAGACTCCCTGTGTTTGTCGTAGATGCTGAAACTGTAATATTTTCTATACTGTGGGGTAGAGCTTCAAAAAATTCCGTATCAGACTTCTCAGTCTGTTCAGTTTTTACAGATCCAGTGGACTCAGAAAACTCAATGGCTGCACCATCATTGCTACCACTTGATAGTTCTTGACTTGTGTTACTTAACACATTGGCATCTTTTTTACTATTTACAGGCTCACTTCCAATGCCAGATTCCTCAGCCTTTGGTATTGGCAAATCTTGTAACCTGTCTTTGCCCAGATTCTCAATCTCCAGTTCTCCTTCAGAGAATTTTGTTTCTTCTAATTTCTGGACTTCTCCTAGCACATTGATTTCTTCTTCGGAATTATTGATATTTGCAGAGACAGGTCCTTGTTCCACTTGGAGTGAATCAACCAAAGAATCTTTCATTTCTTGTGCAATAATCTGACCAAGTGATGGTTGGTTCTGAGGTACATCATCTCTAGGTTTCTGTATTTGGGTCTTGGCAATTGTTCCAGGGCGTGCTAAGGCAACATCTTTGTATGATGGAGCATTTCCACTACTTGCAACTAAAGTTCCATGTGACTCGCTTTCTTTGTGATCTGTTGAGGTAGGATTTTGTGCTTGTGAGTACATTACCTGCGATTCTGCTTTACCACTCATCTGCTCTTTACTCTTAAAAGTATCTAGCACCTCTGTGGTTGCAGTCCCTGGCTTAACCCGATAGGTCACAGCCTTGTAAATCTTGCGACCAAACCTGGCACCAGATGTCTGAACTTTCACATGCTGTTGAGGATCTGTGTACGTTGTAGGAACAACTGTTCTCTTCCTTAAGAAATAATACCGGTTATTTGAATAGGAATTCCTTGCCTTGTATTGTGAAGTATATGTTGGATCATGACTATCAGGTTCATACACCTTTCTGGTGGTTGGACGATAATGCTTCATCTGTTTACCTGGACCCCCAGCTGATTTAGGTCTTTGAACAGGCTGCCAACCATCTTCAGGTTCTGAATTTTCAACTTCAATAGCTTCCTTAGGTGCATTAATGTTCACTTCAGCTATCTCTAGTTGTAGCTCAGAAGGTGCTGGATGCTCAAATGATTCAGGAGTCTGTTTAACCTCAGCTTCAGAAATAATTTCCGTACTGTCATCTTTTGATGGCTCTTTAACTTGCTGTTCCTCATCTATAATGGGATTTGAATCTCTTGGAGATATCTCAGGGCTTGCTCCATTTGAACTTTCGTTTGAATGGGATAAAACCTGGCAGAATGAGTATGGGTGAATACATTCTTAGACAAAAAATAAATGAAGGCAGAAAGAAATATAGGTAACCAACCTTTATGCTTGAGTATCTCCTTTTTCCAGATTCAGAGTCTCTTCCCTTGCTCTCTTGGTCAGGATTTATGTAATCGAGAAGATCAGATACACTGGACCAAAGTAAAAGTCAATATAATATCTGAATATCTATCTAAAATGGGGCATCAGAATAGCAGTGAACAAGTTTCTTGTGTACTAGCCTAGTGCAGAACAGAAGTTTATCCAAGGATTTATTATATGCTTCGGTGAGAAGTATCCAGTTAAGGTCTCACCTTAGGTGTCCTTTACTAGCTATTGATGCGTCAGGTTTCCGAGTTCCATTCCGTGCAGCCTCTTGTTGCTCAATTACTTTTGACTCAAAGTATTCAAGCCAAGCAGCAGCATCCTGCATTCAGAAAAAGGCTAAAAGGTTATGAATGCCCCACGAGTCCTCTAGGCAAATCTGGGTGCCTATTTCTCCTTAATATAAAGCCACCTAGTTCCTCCTAGGTGGTCAACCTTTTTGTTTTATATGTCACAACACAAAGGAGGGAATGTTTTCTTCACAAAATAAAGGAAATAGCACGTTCTTAAAAAAAAAAGGTATTATCTTGGACAATGAAATGCTCTGTAATGTACATTTTGACTAAGGACTATAAATCTGTATAGTAATATGCAACTCATCTCAGTTGCCTTTTGGTTAGACATTTGAAGCACCCCCATATATAATTAGTGGTACAATTTTATTGAGCTTCCTATTTTTCTTCTGTTTGTGGTTAGCTATAAATGACTCTACCACTCTCATGAACTTGCATCGTTTCTAGTGGGAAACTTGGAATAATTGAAGGACAACCAAGTTATCTACCTATATTCCTGTGGAATATAGAGGACCGTTTAAGAGAGTAATTCCATTAGTGCAGAGTTTTGAAGGTACTTCTGATGGCTATATAGTGACATTATTCTTAATTGAGCAATTTCATTATTAAGTTAATACAAGTAGTGAAGTGTTGTTTCACCTACATGCATTTTAAAATGACCTCTAATTGGAGGAAGTACTTTTTTGTGCATATCAACAATCATATTTCAAGAAAGCATACCTCCTGTTTCGACTACAAGTAGTGCAGAAGGTTTTTTTTTTTTGGTGAGTGAGGTGCGGTGGTGTGGTGTTATTGTTTTGGGTTATGGGGTTTTACACCTCTTTTTTTCTTCTTAATATATAATGATTGTTGGAGTATAAGTATTAGGCCCATGAGGCCCATGTATGTGACCATATTGCTGCCCTTCTAGGGTCAGCCCAAGTAATGGAAATTACAGTTTGCAACAGTATTGTGTGTTATGTGTTTTCCTTCTTGTCCAGTCTTGAACTCCGCTGCGCTGGTAGTCCAGACTGCGGGGGGGTGTTGGAGTATAAGTATTAGGCCCATGAGGCCCATGTATGTGACCATATTGCTGCCCTTCTAGGGTCAGCCCAAGTAATGGAAATTACAGTTTGCAACAATGATACGCAGCTCTCCTGCGTGTTCGAGAAAAAAAAAGCATACCTGAGTTCGTAGGTCATCTGGTCCAAGCTTTGCACGAAGGATTTGCAAGGTTGTTTGCTCATGCTGAACACTCAAGGAATATGCTTCCATCAATGAGAGAGCTATTGCTATAGCATGGTAGCTGGCAGCAGTCTACAGATAACATAAAATAGATCAACTGAAAATTCTCTCAACAAAATAGTGAATCAATCAAAAACTACATGCCTAGTATATTAAGCATGTCCTTGCAAGAAGGAAGCATCATATTCTAATATACATAATATATAATTATTACCTGTATATGATCAGGTCCAAGCAATTTCTGGTTGCATTTTAAAGCTTTGTGTAAATATCTTAGAGCTACATGCACATTGCCCAATCCTTCTTCCATCATAGCTACATTGATATATGTAGCAGCTGTATTTGGATGAGATGGCCCGCACGTAAGATGCAGAAGATATAGCGCACGCTTGACATACCTAATTTAATTTACACCAATTGTTAATATTTGCAGATACTGTTGCAGTCAATTTAAACCATCAGAACTGTACATTCAACAAGGACTATCAAACATACAATCCACTTATGTTTTAAAAAATCCTTCAATTTTCAAATATTCGGGCTTTAGCAGAACATAAGATATAACCTGATAGACAAAGATCATAAAGAAAAAGCAATGACCTAACTAAACAAAAAAAATGGTAGAAGAAAAAGATGACACTTCTCTTTATTCTTTCCAATCTTCCCTAAAAAATGAAAAAAAAAACAACAGAAGATGTTTGTGGATTAACATATTTGTAAAGGAATCATCATCTGCGACTTCACTTACAACGAGTATTGCATATCATGATTACATTATTGAATATATTCAAGTTTCACATGTTTTTTCCATTTCCAACAATCCGTGTATGAACTATCATCTTAAAATTCGATTGACTTCAAATATAAAAATATAGCAACAAAGAGAGAACCAAATATGCATATTTGATGTGACAATTTTTTGAACAAAAAATCTAGACTGAGTAACAGAAACAAATCAATGCATGCTTGACAGAAATAACAAATATGTTTCATTTCGTCTGTTGCCAAATATCATTAACATGATATGAATAAACTAGATAGAATACTAACGCCAATCTAGATATTGAAGATAGTGAGAGATAAAGTATTAACTTAGCTAAGACCTAAAAGGATTATCGTGGTCCTTTAGGCTATTGTTATGAACCTATAGATGACATCCATGAAACAGGAAATGAAAGAATGCTATAAATGTGCCTTTACTTTAGGGCCAATTCTGTATGTTGCAGACGGTAGTAGAACACAGCAAGGTCTCCATAGCTCTTCATAGTATCAGGGTGGTCAAGTCCAAGTTCCCTCTCGTTGATGTCTAGGGCCTTTTGCTGATAAATAGTAGCCTGCAGTATTTTTTTTAACATGTCAAAAGCTAGAACAGAACACTGTCACAAAGCTTATTATCTACAGGAACATTGGCCTTAAAATCATCAAATGATTAGTCATCACATGCTCTCTGGTACTTTGTCTCACCAAGTCAGCATACACATCTAACACAATTTCTCCATAAAAGATATCATATTTATTTTATTTTCAAGAAATGTATCATATGTCATGTCTTTAGTGCTATGATTACTTTCAACATATTGTGTAAGCAGATATAATCATTGTTTTGAACCATGTTCAGTTGTAGCCACCTAGAATTGCCTGAAAATGTTTAGCAATTTATCAAATGATCCGATTTATTTACAGTTGCAACACAGTTTACCTGATTAAAATCACCAGTATGGTACAAAACAACAGCTAGCAGACTATAAGCTCCAGCTGTCATTCGGTGGTAGGGACCACATACAGTTATGAGCTTGGAAAGTGCCTGTATTGTCGTAGAGAAAAATAGAAATCAGTGAATATTATTTGAAAAAAAAATGTGACATTTACACGTGATTTTAGAAAGATACCTTGGTCCCATAATTGACAGCATCTTCAAGTTTACCCTTGTCAAGGGCAGTTTTAGAGGATTCTAGCAGTTGCCTACCATCTGCAGATGAGCATGCAACTTGCTGCATATCATGGAAAAATCAAGTTAGTTGCATTTTTATGTCATTTCCTGTTAAGCATAACAAAATATTGATAAATGTAAAAATCTGTAAACTACCGGTGATCGTAACTGATGTACATTTCATCACAGAAACCATATATCTGATTAGATATGATGAACCAAATTAATTTCAGAAGGATAATAACCCTATCTTGCAAACTTTACCTTATGTACAGGTACCAGGCTAATAATGTCCTGCTTATGGAATGGGAAAGAGCAATCCATAATGAAATCTCGGGGTGCCAATTCAATGCCCACCTAAAAGCAATGATTATCCTCAATTAGAGCACACCAAACATCAGGATGATTTTTTTATAATAAAAAAATAACTTTTACCTTATGGCATAGTCCTCTAAGGACAGCATATTTCCTCACATCATGGTAATGTTTCTCCGTAAGCTCAAATTCATATCTCTTTTTCAAGAAGGTCACCAGCCATCTCCATACTAGGGGATGCACATTAGGAGAACTTCCAGAGAAATCAGATTCAGGAACACCAAGCAGTAAGTTCAAAGCTGCAGCTATTGTTAGTGCTAATTGTCGCATGTCTGAAATAGCAGCAATCACAGAGCGGACGATATGCTTGAAAGCACGCACTATCATCTCATGCACACATAAGGACTGAACATGTGAAAGCTTCTCTGAAAGCTTGACCTATACAGATAGTTATCTAGTCAGCATTTACAAAGAAATTGGAAAGAAAAGGCATTTATTCTATCAAGCGTAAACCATAATTTGAAACTTACGACTCGTCCTAGAGAGCGCATCTGTAGGCCTCTGGTATGCATGAAATCAGTCAAAGTCCTACCATCAACAGGTGAAAGTTCCAGAGAACCAAAATCAGCAACCTGAATATTTTTTTGATTAGTTATTAGGCTTCTGATTCGAAAAGTTAAAAAAATGCACACATGGAAATCCATCAGTCATAATGCCATTAAAAACATGACCACAGGAGAAGATGTTCCCCTGGGTTTGTCATAAAACTCATAATCTCAGATATTGGTACATACCAGCTTAGGAAGTGCAACTTCATCGTAGTACTTCAGAGCCATCTCAATCAACTCAGGTGGTGACTGTACAACAAACAAGGTTACTCTACAGTCTTCATGGAGAATTATAATACACTGAGCATTTGTACAACAAAGACTGTTTTACCATTCATCAGTTAAACACAATACAAATAGAGTTAAGTTGACTTTTCAGTTGTATTGAAAAGAGATGCATCACCTTCTGGTGGAGCCCAGTTTCAGATTCTTTCAACCTTGTAAAAGCAGATTCTGGTAATAAATCCTTCAGAAGGTTTTCATTCTCAGAAGCACTAGTCTCTCCTTGAGGCAATTCAACATCTGATGGCTTGTCTTTCTGGCTTTCTGCAGAGCTTTTGGGCCCCAATGAGGAACCCAGGTCAGCAGAATTAACATTTTTCGCATTCTTAAGAGCTTTGAGAGGCTTCCCTAGCCCTTCAATCTTTGGTTCTTTAGATTTCTCCACTGTTTTCTTCTTATCCTTCTCACCACCTTGCTTTTTATCCTTATCAGAATTTTTCTGATCCTGCAAATGCTGAACCCAGCAGGCACCAAGTTCCCATCTCATAAATGGCTGTTTTACATTTTCCTCTTCCTCAAGCTTCTGAAGACTTTCCTTCAATAATTTCTCAACAAAATTTTGTGCCGCAATTAGTTCTTCCTGCCTATGATTTTGTGAAAGGTTTGATATCTTTTTCTCTCCAGTAGAAGTGGCTTCATTAAGGAGCATCCTCAAACTAAAGAAATGAGCAGTTCATCAACAAAAGGCAAGTATAGGATGAAGCACAAATAAAATCTAGAGAATAGCATAGAAGCATTGTTGTACTCTTGTTATTAACCTGTTAATGTTCAATGCATGTGCACCCCCTTCAGGTTGATCTGCGATATTCATAGGCTTGATAGAAGAGTTTACTTTGGTTTTGTCGATGTTGTCCACCTTTGCTACTGCAACATACCCACAATATCTAAGGTTGATAATGCCCAAACTGTCAACATCCTGCAACATTAGAGAGAAAAATAAGCAATTACTATAGTTTGTGCAGAATATGAACAAGGCAGCCTTAATTTAGAACCCTTACGTGGGCAGCTGTGTTTTCATCTGCAGTTATTCCTTTCAAAAGGTTCCTTTCCGCAAGATTTTTAGAGTCCATTCCTGTGGCTCTGTTTCCATCTATCTTAGTGTCCAACTTGCAGCTTGCATCTGAAGAATCTCTTGTGACAGTGATGCTAAAATTTCCCACTGTCTCAGAATACAAAACTTCATCTATCTTGGTTGATGCCGATAACTCTGTGCTCTCCATTACATGCCTTACTGCTGCAATAGCACGAAAGATGGCAACATCTACAAAGAGGCTGTGAAGTAGGAATGCTCTCCTGTCACGGAGTTCCCTCTCCTCAGCAGTTTTGCAAGGCATGGATGTGAGATAGAGAAATTCATCTGCCCATGGCACCATGTCGCTCTTTCCATCCCTTCCCCAACCACCTCCACTGCCTCCCCATGTTTCATCCTCAGCAGGAAGAGGAGGAAATGTTGATGGTGACTGGGCAGCAATTGGAGGAACAAGCCATGTATTTGCACGAAATCCATAAGGAAAATTTCCAAACTGCAATGTAAGAGCGGCACCAACTAGGTAAGGACATAACAATCGAATAGGAGAAAGATTAAAAAAAACTGCAATGTAAGAGAGACACCAACTGGGTAAAGGACATAACAATTGAATAGGAGAAAGATTTATCAAACAAAGATGCAGCATAGGTCAATGTACTCCCTCCAGCCCAAATTATTGGTCGTTTTGGCTTTTATAGAGATAAGCCATGTCAAGAAAATCCAAAACAACCTAAAATTTGGATAGGAGGGAGTACTTGGGTACCAGAAAACTGGACTTAGCCATGAAGATTCAACAATTTTGCAATACATGAGTGCTGAATCAAGGTGCTTCAACAAAAGCAGAAAGCACTATATGCAACCAATATTGTTGAAACAGGTTTATGAAGGTACATGAGCATACGAGTAGATAAGGTATTCCCAGAAGAGAACACAACCAAAATTTTTGTTTTCTACATGAAGTACAAGTACATTAAATATAACTAGTTTTGTTTCAAATCAACCATATACTATTCTAATGCATGCCTGATCATATAACATAATTCTAATTGAACTAATGTGAATATTTTTCAGGGGTGACAGCTTCAGCCAAGGGCTCTAGCCCTAGGTTTAGAACTAGAATGTCAAACCAAAATACTTTTGAGAATCAATGGTTAGAGAGATGAAGGCACTACTAGCCCTATGCTTGGGTTAATTTCTAGCTCCACCCCTGATAATTTCCCACATCACAAACAAAAATAACGAATGAGGTAATAACAAACCTTGTTTCGTTCCAAAAATGCCTTCATAAGATCTTCATAAACCTAAAACATATCCAAACAAAAAAAAAGGATAGACATAAAGTTAGACATAATGAAAGAACTTAGCAACATGGAACATATTGGCAGTAGTATAAAACATCAAGCATGATGGAAAATCTTGCAACTTATAATTTCTGGTGATTAGATGACTCATGTTGCACTTTAGCAATTTGTGATTCCAATGTTTCTCATCACATGATCATAAAAGAAGCGCGAATGTAGAATTTACTCTGCAACAGTATGTCTACATTACTATTAAAACAGCATCAGGCATAAACGAATTGCTTTTGATTTGCAAACCCACAAAAGGTTTTATCATGATAAACCTTAAATTATGCCAGTTCAGTATATTTCGATACTGAGAAAGACACAATATTCACACACAGATATCAGTCATTTTAATCATAGTGAAGGAGATCCTGAAATCCTCCTTGGATTATGAATCAGTTTTTCTATGGTTAATGGCAGAAAATAGTAATAATTCCAAGGTGGGCACTAAATAACAAGGTCAAATATCTTCGGCATTCAGGGTACTATTAGCCAATAATGAAAAAATCCAGAAGTTCAGGGAGATAGACTAACATTATCAAATGGTCTACTAAGATGCCGCAGAAGATCGACCAGGTTATGACACAAGACTCGCTGCTTTCCTAAACTGAAGAATCCCTTTCGTCGAGCTTCAATAACAATGAATTTCCCACTACAAAGCTTTGCCTGAAAAGCACCAGATAATTCTCTAATTAAGACCACCAACCACATAACAAAACAAAAAAAAAGGCATTCTAGCACAGATGAGCCAAAAGAAGATGCAACTTATTAGCCATTTTACCTCAAGAAAGAACAGATGGTCATCCGAAGGCTGCTCCTCCTGTCGAGGCTGCAACACTCGCCTTACAACTGAAATTAATCAAGAATTTTACGTAAATGCAACAAGTCGTGGGTGCTAGACGTCTTAACTCAATAACTCCAATAACCCATGTGTGCTTCGGACTGCAGATAAAGAGAGGCTGCCACTTACATTGGAGTGGCGGCGTGAGGTTGGCGAGTGAGAAGAACTCGTAGAAGGCGCCGAGGCGGGGGCACGCGCCGCTCATCTCGGCCTCCAGCTCTGCCGCAGCCGCGGACTCCTTGGCTGCTGCCTCCTTTGCGGCTGACGACTCCTTCGCGGCAGCGGAGGACGGCGAGGACGGCGGCGGCGAGGCCGTTCGGCGCCCGCCCGAGGAGGCGGATGCGGCGGCCTTGGAGGTGGCGCTGGAGCTGGAGGACTCCTTGGCGGCATCGGCGTCCTTGGGAGACGGCGGCGGCGGAGGTGGCGGCGCGGGGCCGAAGGAGGTGGTGCAGGCGACGATGTCCAGCAGACGCCTGACGTGCTCGACCGCGCTCTCCTCGCTGTACTCCTCTGCATTTTCAAAATTATTAAATATTATTATTATTATTATTATTATTATTATTATTATTTATTATTATTATTATTATTATTATTATTATTATTATTATTATTATTATTATTATTTTGAGAAATCCTTTTGATGAAAGGGTATTTTGAGAAATTGAAATTATTATATAATTTGATATATCATATATCTAGTTGTATAGCAAAAGTTATAGATCTAGAAAAGTTAGTTAGCCTTAGAAAGATTTATTCTAGTTTTCGGACAAGGTTTTTTTTTGGCTATTTTTTAAACATTTCATCATGGAAAAAACAAGGACCTACTCAAACTTTCTAAAAATATATATTTAAATTCTTTTTAGTGTTTGGCATTTCCAGTAGTTAAAACTTCTTATAGTTTCAAACTTTTTATTTATTTTAGTACGAGTAGTTCAAGAAATGAAAGCAGAAAAATGGCAGCATTTAACTCTAGATTTTGTTTTGTTTGTTCAAATAAAAGTCTCCGTGTCTATCGAAGAATGTAATTTTAGCACAAAAAAGGTTATGTTTATACTTTTAAAGAACTTTAGATGAGTAGAACCTGTAGTTTTGTAATACATTGGATACATACATTGTATACATTTGTAGATTTGTGATAGTAGCGCAAATTCAATATGTATTCCTAATATGCAACTCCTTATACATGTACTTTTATGATAATGCACATGTACTTTTATGATAATACAAAACATGAAATGTTGTTTTGTGATATAACTTCTTAAAAGTATATTTTTTTTAAATAACTTGGACACACATTTTATAAAATTTACTTCTTGATATGATCAAAGTTAAACTATCTTAAATTTGCCAATTTATAAAAAAATCCACATTTATAACTTAAAAAATTTACTATATTTCTTCTTAGCGAGAAAAGAGGTTTAAAACCTCGCTCGTGAAAACAATAAGTTTATTATAAAATATATTATATAATTGATCCAATGGTACCAATTTGATATTATAAATTATAGTATTTTTAAATAAATTTAGTCAAACTTTTAATCATCTGATTTCTTGATAAATAATAATTGATTTTTAGACTAATCCAGTAGAATGGAGGGCATCTTGGTTTTTATACCTTCTACCAACGTCAGCGTGCAGGGTTTCAGTGTAGCAATGTCAGCGGCATCCTTCAAGGCACCATCACGCATCTACATGGAAGCAAAAAAAAAGATAAATAATAATCACTGTATACATTTTGGAAATACCAGAAATACACAAATAACTGAAAGCAAAGATAATGTACTCAGCTACCATTTCACTCTTACTCATATGAACATTGAATATTATGCTCAATCCATCCCAAATTATAAGACGTTTAGCGTTTTTAGCACCAAATTTAACCATTCGTCTTATTGAAATTTTTGTGTAAAATATCACTTCTTTTGTGGTAACTCGGTTTATTAATAAAAGTTCTTCAAGAATGACTTAAATTAAGGTATATTTGCACAATTTTTTGAATAAGACGCGTGGTTAAATTTGAGATAAAAAATCAAATATCTTATAATTTAAAACAGAGGGAGCATATATGAACATGATGCAGATAGTAACGCCACGTAGGTTAACAAAAACAGTGTGCTCTATTTCTTGTAAATTTTTTCTCATTTTTTCCTAGCTCCACCAACCCAAATTGACTTTGGCTGCTGCCTGCTGCCCCAAAACCACCTGTACTTGGCATTTACCTCATGTGTGAGAGAGTAGTTTGTGATGGCACACGTGGCGGTGTTGACGCAGAGCAGCCGCCTCACATCGATGATCCTGTCCGTTGAAATCCCCTGAACAAAAAAAGCAGGCAAATATGGAGCAAGGCTATGCTATGAATACGAGCAAACTGGTTATATAGTGTAAAAGTATATGACTTGCAGTTTCAATATGTTATTTGCAAGTAGAAAACATAGTTTGGTTGCCTTTGTTCGTGTGTGTACGTATGTAATACAATGAATGAGAACTCTATTCTCACTGTATATTTCAGGGGACAGAAAACTGCATGCAATGAAGAGATTGAACAACTTGAATGATGGTGTGACAAGGACTCAGAAAGCAAACCTTCAGAATGACATGAGACTGGTCCGGCAGGTTCACACTGATGTCAATGGCGATAGGGAGAACTATAACAATCACAAGATTAAATTAAATTGATAAGCTGGAAATGAAACAATTAGGAAACTAAGGCTATAGTGAAGATGATCAAAGGCACTCACCTTTCTCATCTTTCTTCTTCTTCTCTCCCTTGCCCTTCCCGCGCTTGCTCTTGGGCGCCATGCACGCGCCCAATGGCGAGCGAGCAAGCTGATCAACTCAAGCAGCCCAACTGCACAAACAGCAGCAAAGCCAAAACATGATTAAATGGCATGCTCGATCTGAACTGAAGGTTTGCCACACAAACAGTTAGATATAGAATGGCCGTCAAGCACTTGGATTGGATTTAATTAAACAAGAGTAATACTAGTTACTAGTGCATGGAGCATGCAGCAAGATCTGATTGATCACTTTCACTAGATACACCTTGATTAATTATTTAATACGCTTCCAACCTTTCTATCTTCAGTCAACTGCTGAGAAAAAATATGGAACGGCACACCGCCTTTCTATCTTATTAGTATTTCAAGAAGAGTGGATTTGAAATACAATCTTTAATCGCATGCTCATTTGCATGCAACCATCATGGCCGCCAAACAACCGAAAAGTAAAGGCACTCGCTTTCCTTCCCTCTTTGTATCCTACTCCTAGTTATTATAGTACCATATGATGGCCTAATAATAATGTTGTGATGATGATACGATTGTTAGCAAAACCCGGTGCTAGTACTAACTAATATACATGCATGCATGTAACATGCCATGATCCCATATGTTCATGGTAGTATGCATGTTTTCACACGGCTATTCAGAAGAAACATGCGTGTGGCACATGTTTTGTAGCTAGGAGAAATGGTTACAGGGACTAGTGCCGGAAAAAGCACGGTGAGGACAAATTAGGGAGCTGTCCTTGACATGTGGGCATGCCCATATGTTCATGGTAAAAGTTAGCCGTGACAGAGAAACGCTAGTCGTGTGTACATGTATCTGCCCGGACCACGCCACGAATACTGACCAGAAAAAATACAGATGGTCATGGTGTATGAAAAAAAAGGAAGAGTAAGCAACAGTTTCTGAACTCTGACCCCGGTCCCTACCATCACCTGACTGACTTAGCTTGTGCTGCACAAAAGTATATATGAATGTAAACTGGAGCTGGAAGGAGTAATTCAGAAAGTTAATTAGTTCTGGCAAGGCCAACAACTAGAAAAATGAAGGGATAAGGTTTTCATGGAGCAGCACAGCCTGTGGACCAAGGGAAGCTAGCTCTGTTTGCCTTTGCTTTTCTGGCACCAAATTTCAGACCAAGAGATAGCCACTGCTGAGCAGAAACAGATATTGCGACGAACAGAACAGGGACGGGTTGGGGTTGGGGTTGTGCCTCCTCGTAATAATTTTACACCCAGTAATTAAGCTAGGCATCGCTAGCAGAGGTGCTCATAATTCACCGGTCTCACTTGTCACACAAGCAGGAGCTAGTATGCAACAACAGTGGTACTGAAATTAACGTTCTAGGAAAACACACAGTTGCTCCTCATTAGAAACACACGAGTTTGTGAATGGCAGGCAGGCATGAGCATGACGGATTGCAACAAGCAATTCGCTGAGAGAGAAGAGAAGCAGCAGCAGCAGCAGCAGCAGAGCAGTGTGCTCCATGTTTCAGTGCTCACAGTCATCATATAAGATAGCACAGAAGCAGTACAGAGAAGAGCAAAAATGCGTGGCTGAGCATGAGCATGCACGCATGATACGGCAAATAGAAATAGAAACAAGAGGATGAGGGCTCAAGAAATTACCAGTGGGCTGGCGCCCAGCTGCTGCTGCTCCTCCTCAGAACCCTGTGTGTGTGTGTGTGTATGTGCGCTGCACGACCTCGCTGATGAAGGCTGCGAAAAGTGTAGTTGTACGAGCACCGAGCAGCGGACGTGTACGTTGTGTAGAGCTAGGCGGTGCTGCTGGAGGCTGCCATTATCGGGATTGAAAGAAAGAGAGCGAGAGGATAGAGCTGCAGGGGGGGGAGTCGAGCAGAGCAGAGGCGGAGGAAAGGAAGGGAAGGAAAGAGAAGTGGCAAGGCAGCGGAGGGAAGAGAGAAATGATGATAGCGAGCGAGGCGAGCGAGGGGGCTGATAAGGGTGGATTGGTGGAGATTCAGATAGGGTCCTCATTGGCCGCTTCTGCACCTCATGCTATCTCTCTCTCGAGCGCGCGCGGAGTCACTCACGGGCCGGACGGGCCCCCAAATCCTCCCAGACAGGCCCATGCAAAGCCGCCTCCTCCCTCTGCTCCTCTCGGCTGTATATGCTCAGTCCAGGCATCAGCTCCTCTCTCTCTCCTCCGGCACTGCTCCTCCAAGTCCATCCATGGACGACTGATGCGTCCAGCTGCTGCGCTTCTCTTCTTCTTCTTCTTCGTCGTCGTCGTCGTCTATGCTTTCACAGGCAGCTCGATCGATCTGTGAGCAGACAGCTCTAACGTCTCTTTCGCTTTCCAAGTAGTCACGTTGTCTACTTGTCGGCGAGTTCAGGGGCATCTCATGAGTAACACTGTATGTTAATGTGCATATGGATGCAGTGCTAGTCGTGGGCAGCATCATAGTGAGGTTTCCTCTGGCTGGGTCGCTCAATCTAGGCAAGGGTGATGAACTGACGAGGTGCAGATTGTGCTCCTCTTGGCTTCTTTTGCTTCCTCCTGTTGGAATAATGATATCAGGCGCATAGGCTGTATGGATCAACACCCTAACCGTTTCTATGGTCGAGTCAAGGGGAGTATGTAACTTTTACGTATGTGCTGTAATCGGGAGCACCTTAACATTATGAGGTTGTGGCCCCCTTATTACGCAACACTAATAGGATCTCCACTCCTGGTGAACTAACGCTCTGAGGGTTTTCAACCATACCGCATCCTCTAACCGAAGATCCAGTAATCAAGAGAGTGCTGAAGTGATGAGAAGGCCACCGCTGTTCTGCCGTTCCTCTCTCTCATCGAGGACCAGAGGAGATTGGTATCTACTTCACGCTTTTCTCAACGACGTCCTGTGTCTAGAGAAGAGGAAGGTGACTCCAGTGTTCCTTGAACTACCTCTACCGATGGCGGACTTTTTTTTGAAGATTTTGGTTAGTCATCAATCCACTAAGTCAACTAGATTAGTGATCTTGTGGTTTACTCCCTGATGTTTTCTAGTACCTCCAAGTTGTAAAGGTATGACCACATTAAGGTCCTGTTTGCATCACGGTGAGGAAAAATACATTTAGTTCAGAAATACATCGCATGCAGGGAGATTTCCTAAGAACCCCCTAAAAAATACATCATAGGCCATTTTAGCTCTTTAAGCTTCAAACAAATGGTCTAAAGTCATGTCTAAAATTAGTTAACCTTATAAAAACTTTAGACCATAAATTAAGTTAGAGTGATTTGAAGTTTTAGTCATCAAATAGATCCTAAATTCAAGAAAAGAATGAAGAAAAAACATTTCAAGTTCGCAAAACATGCCAATAAAATGGGCTGCCATCTGCCCTTTGAACCCACACATCCATTTCTGAACCACGTTCAACCAGAGTGACCCTCCTCGTTCTTGCATTGATTCAATTGTTCCTGGGTCAAGCATATTGTTTTGCATCCGATGGACTGGAGATCATTAATCGTTGATCCTGCAGTCATGCCTATTCAGATAGCATTAGCAAAGTGCTCGAACAGGACCTAAGAGCATCTTCAGAAGTTTGATAAAACAACTCTCTATCTCGATTTTTTAGCAAAAAGAGAAAAAAGTCTCCTCGTACAAGAGGTACTTAAAAATAAATAGTTATCAAATATCCCTCCTCAACTCATAAGTTTGCAAAATAGAGAGAACTCTCTATCCCTCTAATAAAAGATATGATCGGCTCTAATAAACAAAAAAAAACAAATAGATGTGGATCCTACTATAAATTTTTTAATTTTAAAAAGCTATTATACATTACTGTTGGAGGAGACCAAAATTTAAAGTTGTTATTTATTTTATTAACTTGCTAGATCTATTAGTTTAACAAGTAAATTATACCAAACTCTTGGAGCTAACACGATTAATGACAACCCAACTGCACTTTTGTACATACTCCCTCCGTCTCTTTTTAACTTTCCTCTCACTTTCCGGATGAGAAATTAAATATACTCAACTTTGACCAAATATATAAAAATATTAATATTTATGATATATAATTAATATAATTAAATAGATCGTGGAATCTATTTTCATAATACACACTACATAAATGATTTTATGAGACGAAGGTGGTCAAAAACTACCCATCTCCTAAAACAGGGAGGCGGTCCAAAATTACCTGCCTCCTAAAATAGACTTACGACTGTATTAATGTAGCTAACCCCACTAGAAGCTCATCTCGGCCTAGAATCAGGTCGCACTATATAAACAAATAAAACTCTAGTGTTGCTAAAAACAAATGAAACAGTAGCCCTCAAATCCTCTTTATCCCTCACCCGTTAGCTCTCTCTTCTCATGCGCGTCTCTTTCTTCTCTCCCTCACCTCTCTCAGCACATGGTGGCACGCTCCGATGGTCGAGCATCAATGATCCAGAGCCACCCCCTTTGTGAGCGAAGGTGGGTGGCAGTGCTCGCCCTAGATCCAGAGGCCATGCCCCCGGTGGATGATCTAGGGGCCACCCTAGCTACGGGTCTAGGGGGACCATGCCCTCGGTGGCGGATCTAGGAGGCCCGATGGTGGATGCTCAATAGTCCCCCCAATGGCGGGTGCAGGTGTCTGTGCCCCGTCAGCGGATCTAGGCGACTAGTGCGTGCGAGCGAGCTCGGCGGTGGGCCTAGTAGTGGGCTCATTAGTGGGTCTGATTTTTTATTTGATTTTCACATGCGGGGCATGACTGCCTCTGGAAATCAAAATTCACCACCTGAAAAAAGTATTTATGTAGCAGTGATAAACTTATTTGGAGATACAAATATTTCTAATATTTTTCAAAATCAGTTTAGTTGGTTTTTGTAGTATGGTTAGTGTCACACGCCCAACACGGGCCGTACTCATCGGTGAAGAGAACGGGACAGTAGGGCCTTAGGAGGGGGCGCTGCCACCGAGCCAGCTGGGCCTTGCAACCTGCCCTAGGTTGGGCGCACGCCTAGAGAAGGAGGGAGGCGCCATGGCCACCGCCACCGACGTCATCAATCATTATCAAGTTACCTTAGTTGAGTCTTGGTAGATTTGCAAAGAGTTTGTTAGGAGAGGAGAATCCAAATCCTATAAGGATCTCCCAAGATTGCTTAGAGGTCAAGTCTTGTTGAGACTATAAATACTAGGAGGATGTAACTGCTACAATCAAGAAAGAAATAACCAAAAATCTTTTTACCTCTCCTCTCTCTCCCTTCACCCTAGTGCGCTGCCCCCTTCTCTTCCTCCCTCCCCTACACCATCTCCTCCACGCCACCAACACCCTAGCCGCCATCACCCCTATCACCATAGCGGCCACCCTCTAGGGCACCCCTGCCACCACACTTGTTAACTTATACACTTAGGCTTCCTTGGGAAAATTGATCAAGCTAATTTCAAAAACTAGCTAAGCCGGTTTTCATAGTTTGAATGCAAATCAAATCTAATTTCATGGGAACTTGCCAAATCACATAGGAAACTTGCATATTACGTGCGAAATATATTTTCTAATGGGATAGGATCACCCCCTGTATCAGATGAGCACGTTTGATTGAGGTATCTAACACACAATTGATCAAAAATTTCAATCTACTAACTTTTTCCCCTGCCTTTAGCTCTTCCAACCTTATGTTGTTTAGCACCCCTCTCAACAAGATTTGTTGGCATTCTAAGCGGCCTTACTAATCCTAGACACACCCTATTTGCTCCTCTCCTACAAGTCTCCTCAAGAGGTGTCTGTGGGTCTTTTAGGTGAAGATGAATGTCAAATCTGCATAGCTGACTTGCTAGTTGGCCTCACTATGTTTGATCTCCCTCACTGCATGCATAAACCATGTGCATCCTCGGGTTATCTAGCTCTAGCTGATGTGTGACGAGATTTTTTGTCAACACACACCTTTTGGCCATTCTGCTAGGAAAGGAGAACTTATCTACTAACAACATGACTGAAGACAACGACAACAAGATGAGTGATGTGAGCGATCCAATCATCCAAAGAATCAGGACAACATCGTATCTCCCCCTTGGTTTGAGCAACTTGGCGGGGAATTTCACAATATATGCTGCAGGCCAAATATGCTACCGATCTACTAGTTGTGTTCTCAAGTTGCTCAGTAGATTGACGGGGTGTGTTGTTGTTGCTCAATAAAAGGAGCCTATATTTGGTGACCCTTTGATATCTACATTTGAAGCATGAGGTAAAGAACAATGAAAAGGTCGATGATCCACCTCCTACTCATGCTTATTTCGCTAAGATGCTTGATGATCATAAGAAAGTAGCTGATAACAACTTCTTACTATGACTGCGATTAGTATGCTTATGGCTCTTTTTAATAGATTATAAGGTAAACATGTTGACCATAATGCTACTTTATCTCATGATGTATCTACTAGTGGATCAGCTTCTGTTTCTAGCCAACCTCAATATGGGATGTTGCAAACTATGACAATCCAAATATGCATTTCTGCCACTAATCAAGCCATTAGTGTCTAAAACTGATAGGGCCAATTTTGGTGGGTTTAGCATAACACTTCTACTTTGTCACATATACACATGTCAAATCCAGCTAGTAACCAACAACACATTGTCCTTCGATGGCACATAATATGGTATTCCTAACTCACCGAAGTCTGCGAGTTAAATTCCTATGCCTAATGTTGTGTCCAACCCATCTTAGACCGATATAAATGATTCATTTAATTGGTTTAGAGAATAAGTAGCTAAATCTATTGAAACAAGTTTAGGTGTGCAAATTAAGCCTAGTTGCAATGCATATCATAAGTCATACCCTTCACATTTTGATTTTATGAGAGCTCCTAATAATTGAAGGGTACTAGATTTTTATAAATCTATCATGGAATATATTAGCATGTTTCTTGCACAGATGGGTGAAGCTAGTTTTCTTTACTGTCTTGCACCTGATTTTGTTGAAAGTTCATAAGTTTCCATTGTCTCTTACTAGTATAGCTTTCTCTTGGTTTACTCATTGTCTTGTTCCATTGGTTCTTGGGCTCAATTAGAAGAGAAATTTCACGAACACTTTTACAATGGAGCTAATGAGATGAAATTCTAAATATAACTTTGGTTAGGCAAGGGTATGACTAGTCTGTTGATGATTGTATCAAATGAGATAAAAACAAATCTTTAATTTGGTAATTACTGAAAAGATTTGACTAATTTGGCTTTTAATGGTTTGCGCTCTAATGTTAATGTGTGTTGACAGTAAATTCATCCAACACACTAGCAAGGGACTAGATCACCTGAGACAACACATGATATAGATACGCATTAAAGGTAGCCCTAAACAAAAGGGCTAACCAATATGATAGCGAAGTTGATTTGACACTCATTCTTTGCCCAAAACACACGAACGCCTCCCGAGAAGACTCATAAGGGAGACACACAATGGGGTGCCTTAGGATTGGCAAGGCCACCTAAAATGCTATTAGGTTGAGATGGCCTGTAACGATTTTTGAGTTGTAATGACCCGAAAATCGTTACATGGCCAACTAGAGGGGGTGTGAATAATTACTTCTTAAACTTAATCGTGAAGGCTATCTGAAACAAATGTGAAATTAAACTAATATATGGTCTAATCATGGTTAAACTAACTAAATTCACAAGCACCCTACAAAGATACTAAGCAAAGTAATAACTAGGGTGCTGAGCTAGTGGGAGCTCAGCTACACAGGTCTAGTTACTGAGGTCACACAACCTAAGCTACTAAAGCACAAGCAAAGTCAAGGGAGCTCTATACAAACTAGTGAGCAACAAAGTGAACAACTACTAGAAGCTACACTAGCAAGTAACTAGCACAATATATATCAAGTAAAGATCTAGTTTGAGGGAGAGCAAACCAAATTGGGAGGCAATGGACGACATGATGATTTTTCTCCTAATGTTTGGTGGGTTGTCAATCACCTACTCGATCCCCATTGAGGTGAGTTTAAGGATTGTCAGTCCTTGCACTGGCTCCCAAGCTAGCAAGCTCGGACTACCCCTTGAGGTAAGCTCCAACCGTCCAACATGAACACTATATTTGACATGTTCAATCAACTTGACACTCTCCACGTCTCGCTTTTTCATTAATTAAATCAGAAAAAGATACATAATAGAAAGAGCTCGGAGTAGATTTTTAGTTCATTAATTCCTTCAAACAAAAGATACTTTTTGAACAAGAACATGATTATACGCTTCCTGAAACATAATAGACCTAAACTATTAAACCTAATAAATCTAAACTACTTAATCTTAGGTAGGATCATCCTTCATCGGTGGGTTGCGAGGAGGCTCATCATCATCATTGTCATCATCGGTTCCTCCTCCTTAGCGTCGGCATCGCTAGCACTATCATTGTTATCGGGGTTAAGGCATCCTTGCCACTCTTCTCCTCAGAGCTCCAGTAAGAACTCCGATGAGGAGAGTTGTTGTAACATCCCTGATGTTACGGATACTAAAACTTGATCATGTCATCATGAGCATTGCAAAGCATACTTGTTAAGCACACCATGATGCATCAACTTAAAATAAGTTTATTTTGGTTGATTTGTGCTTAGGTGATTAGAGTGAGTTTACTTTGCTAAGTGAGTTTTGTGATGTTGGGGAATTTCCGCAAATAGGGGGAAATGTAATAAAAACCCTAATTTTCAACCATAGATTCTACCCCCTTTTGTGCAATTTAAAAACTAAGCAAAATTTGGGGATGAGTACAAAAGCAAAGTTGTAGGTCTTGTCAAGATGTACAACTTTAGTGTTTTCAAGTTTTTGAAGTTTCAATGTAAAATTCAAAGTAATTTTGAAAATACAGTTTTCCAAAAAATGCCCCCTTTTGAATTTGAATCTCTATTTCAAAAGCTGTTTGGAATCTTGAAAAGTGACCAAAACAAAAGTTGTAAAACTTTTCAAAGTGAACAACTTTTATTTTGGAAAATTTTCAAGTTATTGAGCAAAATCAAAAGTAATTTTGCAATTTCAATTTTGCCCCAATTCAAATCTGTTTTGCCCCCAATTTAGAATTTTGAACTTCAAAAATGTTTTGGTTAAATTCACTTGGTTCCTTTCAAAATTTTAATTTGAGATTTAAAGAATTGTTGTAGGAAATTTTGTGCTGCACAACTTTTGTTTTAACAGATTTCTGAGTTTGTACACAAAATAAAAAATAATTTGGAAAATAGGAAAGAGGAGAATAAGAACGCTACAGTAGCTCGGCCAATTGGAACAGGGGACGGCAGCCGGCCGCCGTTGCACCGCCGTGCTCCACCTGTGCTGCTCGTGCCACCAAGCTGCCTGAGCATGTGCTTGCTTTGCCTTTTCCCCCGACGTCCTCATCCACTGTGCCTTTGCCTTCCCCAGCCGCTGCCGCCATCGTTCTTCTCTGTCCTCCACCGCCGTCGAGCGCAGTACGCCACCCACACGCGCGTTCAACCCAAATTGAGAGCACCAGCGGACTCGCCTTCGCCTCGCTCTGCCCTGGCACCCATCCAAACACCCTCTACCTCCCCCGAAGCCCCGGCCGAACCCTTCTTCCTCAACTCCGGCCAAAAACACCGCCGCGGAGCCCTCACCGTGGCCAGACCACTCTGGTGCTCCTCCGCCGCTTCCAATCACCTCTACGTGTTCCCGGTGATCCACTGATGCCAATGCATACTCCTTTTCGCACTCTATCGGCATGGCGTGGCCGTCGCACGCCCGACCGGTGTCGCCGTCCGCCATGGACGCGGCCGTAGGGGCTAGGCTAGGGTAGAACGTGTCCTGAGGGTACCAATAGAGGCGTAGCGGAGCGGGGGACGCGCCTGTCGGGTCACGAGGGCCGGGGGTCGCGCCAGGAGCTCGGCCGCGCCATGGTTTCCGGCCGGCCGGAGCTTAAAGAAGAAGCTGACAAGTGGGGCCCTCTGTCAGTGTCCTGGTGAGAGAGGGGAATGAGAAGGCGGGCGCTGCGCAGGTGGGCCGGCCTGTGGGCCAAATTGACGGGCCGGCTAAAGCACAGTGCCGTTTTTCTTTTTCCTTTATGTGTAGAAATGAATTTTGGTTGAATTTATTTATTTAAATCTTGGTAGTTCCAGAAATGGTGAAAAAATTTATATATGCTCTGTGACGGGAGTAGAACATATGAAACATGTTAGATATCACTTTCTGGTACTTTGAGCATGTTTTAAAATTATGTCCTTTAATTAGTAAATAGAACTTCAAGGATTTTTAGGAATTTATCTAGATGATCAAAAATCAGCAAATTTTGTGAAGTGTTCCTGTGTATTATTCCCTGTCTTCACAAAAAGTTTGGTTGCATTTGGATAAAATTTGATTAAAATATTATTATACCCTTAATTAATAATTAGTTAATAATCCTGAAATATTAGATAATAATTAACTTCAATTCTCAATTAGGATTTGAGTGATTTTAGGATTATGTGATGACCTAGACCTTTGGCATTTAATTATTGTTTGGTATTAATGTTTAATTACTGTCATTTATGCTTATTAAGAATTAATTAAGATAAAAGAGATTAAATAATTAGTTTAATTAAAAGTAATTATAAATTAAGAAAAATCTTAGACTAATATTGCAACCTCTTGGGTAAAAATCCTAAAGAGGTAAATAATCTTTAATTATTGTTTTAACTTGCAATTGTTCCAAGAAGAAAAGTTGTACTCAACTAAATTCTTCTTATATTTTGTCATAAGCATATCATGAGCATACGTCATTTTTGCATATAGTGCACGTGTGTGAAGGTGTGACCGTTGGACCGAACTTGAGGTTGGTGTTCCATCCGAGGAAGTCGAAATTGAGACTTGGAAAGTCTCCGAGGAACCCTCTCACCTCTGCAACCAAGGCAAGCCCCACATGCATTAACCCTTCCTTGAATGTTTTAAATCTTTTATCACTTATGAGTTAAAAATGCTGCCTTACGTATTCAAAAATTGGGTTTAACCTAATTGTTGCATTACCATCCTTGATATTTGTTTTCCTTGGTACCTATTTTATTTGAAAATACATAGTAATGCTTAGCCCTACCTAGTGGGTAGGTTTTGAAATAATAAAAGTTTGAAGGGTTGTTGTGGAATACTTTTATGGTTAATAATGTTTCAACTTGAGACCGGTTAGTGGACTTGCCTTAGGAAAGGAGTCCTAAAGTAGTGTCTTCGACTGTGTCAATTAAGGACCGTTCGTTGGCGGCCTGCTGGGTTGAGACTTTATAGTACTGGCCACATGCTCTGGCAGCCCTGTCTGGAGGATTCCCTCGTCAGAACAGCTACTCGCGCACTGGGCGTGGAGTGATGGCGATAGTAGTGTGTACCCTCCTAGCAATAGGCTGGATGGTAGGGTAATGTGCTCTCGGGTGTCATGAACCCGGATCTAATCTTGGAAGATACTAGATTTGGGTTGACATATGCAAGATTAAGTTCTACATATGTCATGTGGTAAGGATGAAAGGTCCTAATATGGCTAGAGGGGGGGGGGTGAATAGCCTATTTAGAAATTCTACAAAACTCACTAGAGCAAGTGGTTAGTAAATAACAAAGCGTAGCTTTTTGCTCTAGCTCTAAAGGGGTGTTTGCAAGCCACCTATCCAACAATTCTAGTTGATATGATCACTAGGCACACAAGAGCTATGTCACTACTTACACTAGAAAGCTACCTAAAGTTTCTATACAAGTAAGTAAGCTACTCTAGTTTGTGGGAATGTAAAAGAGATGGTGTGAACTTTATACCGCCGCGTAGAGGGGATGAACCAATCAATAATATGAAATCCAATCACCGGGAGAAATCCAATGAACAATTACATTGGAGACACACAATTTTTCTCCCGAGGTTCACGTGTTGCCGGCACGCTACGTCCCCGTTGTGTCGACCAACACTTGGTGGTTCGGTGGCTAAGAGGTGTAGCACGAACCTCGTCCTCACTAGGACACCACAAGAACCTACCCACAAGTGAGGTAACTCAATGACACGAGCAATCCACTAGAGTTACCTTTTGGCTCTCCGCCGGGGAAGGTACAAGTCCCCTCACAATCACCGGGAGATGGCCACGAACAATCACCAACTCGTGCCAAAGCTCCTCCGCTGCTCCAAGCCGTCTAGGTGGCGGCAACCACCAAGAGTAACAAGAAAAACACAGCCAAATCGATCCCCAAATGCCACTAGATGCAATCACTCAAGCAAATGCACTTGGAATCACTCCCAATCTCACAAAGATGAATAATCTATGAAGGAGATGAGTGGGAGGTGTTTGCTTAGGCTCACAAGGATGTCAAGTATGTTAGAATGCCAAGAGAGTAAGCCCCAAGCCGGCCAAACACGTATTTATAGCCCCTCAAACAAATAGAGCCGTTGGCTCTTTCACTGGCAAAACTCGGGGTCACCGGACGCTCTTAAAGGGGCACCGGACGCTCAACTCCTGCATCCAGTGCTCCAACGTCAGCCACGTGTCGCCTTTTGAAACGCTCGTGTCAGAGTCTAACGGTCACCTGCAGTGCACCGGACGCTGAGCAAGTTAGCACCGGACGCGTCCGGTGCACACCGGACTCATGCGCAGAGAGTTCCGCAAACCTGCGGGTCACCGGACGCTAAGCACCGGTAGCGTCCAGTGCTCACCGGACCCATGCGCAGAGAGGGTCGCAAAACGCCCGCACACCGGACGCTCAAGCCAGCGTCCGGTGCCTACCGCCCGGTGCCTTACCCTAGCTGGGCCAGGCACTGTCTGCACCAGACGCTCAAACGCAGCGTCCGGTGCTCCAGAAGCCAGCGTCCGGTGAGTGTTTTCTCAGCGAGAATCACTCCCGTGACTTCTCCTAATTTCCCACCGGCGCAATAGAAAATATGCACTTCATTTTCTCGAAAAGCGCCGAATCCTGCCTTGCAAGCTCGGCGGGAGGGAGAGAGGAACCCATCCTCTTTCTACCCTTCAAACTTCAACTCCCTTCTCAAAGTGTGCCGACACCACAATGTGTAAACCAACATGTGCATGTGTGTCAGCATTTTCACAATCATTTTGTTTGAAGGAGTTAAGTTAGCTCACTAGGTTCTAAATACATGCACATGAACAATGACACCTAGTGGCACTTGATAACCGCTTAGCCAAAGAATTCCCCTCTTTATAGTACGGCTATCTATCCTAAATGTGATCACACCCTCTATGGTGTCTTGATCACCAAAGCTAAAACCCTAAGCAATACCTTTGCCTCGATCTCCATAGGGTTTTGTTTTTCTCTTTCTTCTTTTCCAAATTGAGCACTTGATCATCTTGTGGTCATTACCATCATCACCATGATCATCACTTGCTCCATCACTTGGCATGTACCAACCTCATTAAGTCTACACACACTTAGTATAGAGGTTAGTACTAGGGTTTCATCAATTATCCAAAACCAAACTAGGGCTTTCAATCTCCCCCTTTTTGGTAATTGATGACAACCCTTTTTACAAAGATTTTCAATAAAATTTTCTTGGATTTATGTTGCTTGCCCAAGCATTTTACCATGTGCAAAGGTTATGGACAAGTTTCATAAACCCAAATTGGTAGCAATTGCTCCCCCTACATATGTGCTAAGACACTACAAGAAACTTGCTCATCCGTGACGATTTCTTGGTGACGGATTTACAAACTGTCACTAACAACCACTGATAGATGTAATCCGTGACGATATTTATTTTTTTCGTCAAGGATGAGCCCGCTGGATATTCCCAACCCACTAACTGGTGACGATTTTATTAGGATCGTCGCGGTGTATGAATTTCGAATTCGTCATACTCGAGTTGGCCCAAAACAGTATGCCCACTACTTGTATTTAGTGCAAAGAAAAATAGAAAATATGATTGCAAAAAGTATCAAACCTAAAAGACAATCTGATAAAATATTATAATAAATAAATTTGTTATTACTTGCATTTTGTTGGGACAATTTTGTTACAAGCATATATGTTATTACTTTATGATATTATTAATTTTTTGTTTGGAGTCATCAAAATAGTAGTTCGAGTAATGTCTAACAAAACACTTAATTTTCCATTGATTTTGAGGAAATAAGCTCAAACACATCATGCCTTATTACCTATATATTTTTCAAAATTTTTGGATATTGTTTGATAGGACGTGTAGTTCAAGTTGAAGTTATTTTCTAAAAGCATGCAATAATTCATTTAAACTGTAGAAAGTAGTAAATTGGTTTCAAATTTTTTGAAAAATCTATGATAGGACATATATACAGTCTATTTCATTTTAAAAATATATTTGGTACATGAATATAATTGACTTAAAATATTTACTTTACAAGATTGCTTAATTAATGGAAAATAAGAAATACGTACATAATTAGTAAATCGCTCCTGTCTAAAACTTGTTAAATTTTAGGCCCAGCATCTTGGGCCTGGGCCGCGCATTCGCGGCAGGCCTTGTGACCTGTCATCCTGCTCTAGATTTCCTGAATCTGAACCATCCAATTCCGATTGACGGCCACGATTGCAGCAGTTACCCATAAAACTGCCGTCCCCGTGAGCTTCCCAAACCCTAAATTTCGTTTTTCCTCAATCGCCGCTGCTGCTCCCCTACCGTCGCGCCGCCATGGCCACGGTGCCCTGTTCCACCCACAGAGATATCTCCATGCCGCTCCTCTCGTGTGTCCTAGTTGTGCGACCCGACCCTTTCGTGCCTTGCGTTTGCCCGTCCGCCGTAGTGGAGAGGTGGTCGGAGTCGTGCTGCAGGAGAGGTCATCGATGAGGCGCCAGCACGGTGGCGGAGGTGGCCGCTTCTGACGGTGAGCGGCGATCTCTCCATTGGATCCGGCCAGCTGCGGACGACGGGGAGCTGGCGACCTCTCCGTGGGATCCAGCCAGAGCGCCGGTGCCCATGCCCGGGCTCCTCCCGCGCGAGCTCGATGCTGATGGTGCCGTACATGCGGGAGTACGTGCCGTGGTACCACGACTGGATTCAGACCCGGCGCTGCTGGAGGCCACCGTGTCGGAGCCCCTTTCATAAGAGTTTTGAGGTCCACCGCTCATGGACCCTCGGCCTTTTAAGTTCTGCACCGCACCCTCTCCTTCTGGTTTGCCTCGATTTAGTTCTGAGCTGTTGTGATTGATTCGTTGGAATTCCTTTTTGCTTGCTTATTCGTTAGCAGAGTACACACAAGGAGCACAGGCAGGTTGATGCAGACATACACGCAGGGCTGATAGCTCACAGCTACCACATCATTGCAGTTGAACTCATCGGAGTCCGGAGCTGGTGGTGCTATATTGCAGGTAGGTTGCCGCTGCTCCCCATCACATTAGGCTTTTGGAAGCCCATCCTTAAATTTTGGATTAATAAAAAAATAACAATCCAAATTCAGCTTAAAAACCACATGCTATTCAGCAGCAATCCCACAATAAGTTCAGGTTATATGAAATATATGCTTAGAATCTGCTAGCAAACTATCAAGTAATAAACACCATTATAGATTGAACTGGTACAACTTGCTAATTTTAGCCTATATGAAATCTGAACATTTCATCTTGTGGCTTGTGCTGTGGAAAAATCCAAAATTTCTGTGTGAGGTTTTGTTAAGCATGTGAGCCTTGTTGATATGGTACTGCATTGCAAGTGGTGTGTTTTCTGGCATTTGGGATGTATAGGTAATTTGATGTCGTCTATTGATTGCTGAAACTGGACATGCCCAATGTTATGCGTTTTGCAGATGTAAGTTAAGTTTCATGACGAACATAAAGCAGAACACTGATGGGACAACGTCTAACCGCTGGATTGCTGAAAGCCTGAAACTTACTGAAGCATCCATGTTGATAACTTATGTGGGGATATGTCGGGAGTATGTGTTTTTCTGATCAAGTTTGCAGCAACGATATTTGTGTTGTCCTAAATGTCACCGTAGCATTAGCACGGGCAATATACTAGTGTTAATAGTTCCCCTTATTATTGCCTTCTGACTGAATTATATATAATTAAACTGCAATGATATCAATACAGTCCTGTTCCAAGGCTAACTGTTGCATTATTACATGGCCCACGAATTCTTTGATACAAATACCAAAAACTGAGGTTAAAGATATATCATTTCCCTTGGTTACAGACGTTCTATAGAGGGCCAGGTCTGCCCTTTCTTCTGTTCTTTAAACTGTTACAATGACATTTTCAGTGCCACACCTACATGGAAACACATGTTCAAAGGTCTCAAGATGGGCCTTTTTCCTCCTTCCTTTCAAATCTTAGCATGCCACTTATACTTGCTTCTGTTTTGTATACAATCACTAATTGGGGTCAAATCCCTATGTAAAAGTGTGCAAAATGCCAAGGGCCAAACATCAGTGCATTTTAGCTCCTACATCATGGGCGGATACAGTGGGTATTCCTGGTATTCCCAGGAATACCCAACTTGTTTATACACTAAATATATATACTTTTTATACACTAAATATATATAGGTATATTTATATATATGTATATCTAATATATTAGCATTTTTATATTTACCAAATAAAATTTTTCTCTCATTCTTTTTAGTTTATTCTTGTATTCTTTTTTCCATATAGGTTCTATGTTAGCTCGATTGCCAAAATTATTCTATTATGTTGTTTCTACAAATGAAAACCTAATTATTTATCTCCAAACTACATACATATTGACTCATGCCACCAAATATTAGTACAAATCATATTTTATTTTCAAACTCTTTTCTAAGACAAATCGGAATATGCACATGGCAACATCTATAACAAAGTATCCTTTTCGTGTGAGTGAACGAGGCATGAGTAGGAGACAATTCCATAATCCTCATTCCTAAATCTCTAACCCTTGCCGACCAGGCATGATGTAGTGGCGGCACTGCTGGTTTCCAGTGTCCTGAGCTCCTAGTGGTGCGAAGCGTGTAGCACGGACGCGGCCTCTGTCTCTATGTTATGCCTACATGGCGATCGGTGAAGACATACGTCGGTCATGAGGTTAGAGGCAACAACTGAGTGGTGGCCCACCAGACACTAGGAATACCCAAGATTTAAATCCTGGCTCCGCCACTGTCCTACATGCTGGCTTTGTCTATGACTCGGTTTGGTCATTGTTCTGTGCGCATGTTAGAAATGGGTTTGTATTTTGCATTCCTTTATTATGTGAATTGTGTTGTTCTCTAACTATGTTTTCATTCACTCAGTCAGATCAAATGGAATGACTGTACTTACGTTGTTGTTGTGTTTTGCTGCAGGGTGACAAATGAAAATAGTGCAGTTTGGAGGATGGACAATCGTGTTTTCAGTAGCAAGAAAGCTGCTGCAGAGCCTGAATCGTGTAGCATTACAAGACTTTGTATTTGGTTAGTAGAAACGTGAGTTGTGATTAACGTGAGACTTTGTATCTGATTACTGAAACAAGTTGTCATTACGACACTTGATCCATTATATTGTTTGGTGTATTTGATTACTAGAATGGAATAAAAACATGATTTATTTGCATGTGATGCTTTTTATGTTATTACGAGATTTTTAAAAATCAGCAAGAATGTTGTTAGCATCCACGTCAGTGTCCACATCAGTGCTGATGTCAGTGTCCACGTCATTGCTGCTTTAACATCCACATCAGCATCCATGTCAGTGTTAAATGAGGTGGCTGTTTAATCTATGACGGTTATTTTTTGTCACAGAAAATGGGCTTGGGCTGGGTTAATTGGGCCTTGGGCTCTACCGTGACGGTTTAAAATCGTCACTGATTATGTTAATCTGTGATGGTTTTTGATAAATCGTCACGAAGGACAATCCATGACGCTCAATCCATGACGGTATCTGAAACCGTCACCGATGCTGTATAGTGACGGTTTTTTAATGATCCGTGACGAAAATTTTCTGTCATAGATTAACAGGATTCTTGTAGTGAGAGTTTGGATTTGAAAGCTTGCACATATGCTTGAATAGGAAATATAGGAGTCAATTTCTACCAAATGATGCTAAGGTGTAAAGAATGGACCTTTGAAGCGTGATACCAATCGGAGTTGCCAATATACACCATCCTTAGCACCATTAGTAACTAGACATTCACAAAACTAGAACACCCCGTGAGATCAACATTATAAACAAGGTTCTAGTACCACTTGTGAAATAACTAAAAGTCTAGTTACACTACCTATGCATGCTAGTTCTTCATTTCATCAATCAAACCTATAACTAGCATACACCACACAAGCAAGGCATCAGAGAGAAAGTTTCTAAAACTAATGCAAATGCAAGCAACCATATGTGATGCACATTCAAATGCAACATACAAGTTAATGAGCTTGCTCCCCCTACTTGTGTGCTTCAAAATTTTAATTGATCCCCTTCTTTTATCATGTTGCTTCCCTATCTTTGTACTTCTCCTATAATTTCTCCCCCTTTGTCATTAATGACCACAAAAGGTGAGCTCAAATTTTAGATAGGTTAGTGTGAATCCATGTGAAGTGAGATCATTTTCCCAAATTGGTCCAATCTAGATTACTTGCCTAAGATATTTAACTCGGTTTGATCCAAGGACAAGCTTCTTCACACCTCCAAATAAGGGTTATCTTGTACCATGTTGAGTTAAAACACTTATAGCTCATATTCTAGATGAAACACTAGGATTGCAAGCCCATAAACATGTCATATGCTACCACTAGATCAAGTCAAGCATAGAAGCAATAGTGGTACCATTCAAGCATCAAATTCATTTGATTTTTATGAAAGATCCTAAGACATGGGAGGAATGACTAGATGCACTAAACAAGTCCTTAGCAAAGATGGATGATATGTCAAACAATTTCACCTTGCTTTGCTCGAAGGAGAGGCATGTCATATAGTGGGGGTGCATCAACACATATTTGAGAAGTCAAGTATGTTCAATTCATTCCTTAGCTTGCAAAACCTCTTCTCATCAAGTGGCTTGGTGAATATATTGGCAAGTTGATCATCGGTGCCTATGCTCTCAATGCAAATGTCCCCTTTTTGTTGGTGATCTCTTATGAAGTGATGGCGGACATCTATGTGCTTTGTTCTTGAGTGTTGAACCGGATTGTTGGTGAGCTTTACGACACTTTCATTGTCACATAGCAATGGCACTTGCTTGAAGTTGATTCCAAAGTCCTTCAAAGTTGCCTTCATCCATAGGATTTGTGCACAACAACTACCGGCCGCAATGTACTCCGCTTCGGCGGTTGATAGTGCAACACTATTTTGCTTCTTGGATGACCATGAGACAAGTGATCTTCCCAATAGTTGACATGTGCCCGATATGCTTCTTCTCTCAACTTTGCATCCCGCATAGTCCGAATCGGAATATCCAACAAGTTCGAACTTTGCACCTTTAGGATACCACAAACCAACATTTTGTGTATGCTTCAAGTACCTCAATATTCTATTTGTTGCTTTCAAATGACTTTCTCTTGGTGAGGCTTGGAATCCTGCACACATGCATACACTAAACATGACATCTGGTCTTGATGCGGTCACATAGAGTAGGCTTCCAATCATAGACCGATACAACTTTTGATCCACCATATTTCCACTTGTATCATTATCTAGGCTTCCATTTGTTCCCATTGGAGTGCTAATTGATTTTGCATCATCCATACCAAACTTCTTGAGCATGTCTTTTATGTACTTGCCTTGACTCACAAATGTGCCATTCTTCAATTGCTTGATTTGAAGACCAAGGAAGTAACTAAGTTCTCCAATTATTGACATCTCAAACTCATTAGCCATCATGTTGCCAAACTCCTCACAAAATTCTTGGTTGGTTGATCCAAATATGATATCGTCAACATATATTTGCAACACAAACAAGTCTTTGCCAATCTTCTTGGTGAAGAGAGTGGTGTCAACCTTGCCCATCTTGAAACCTTTAGAGAGTAAGAAATCTCTTAATCTCTCATACCATGCTCTTGGTGCTTGCTTCAAACCATACAATGCCTTTCTTAGCTTGTAAACATGGTTGGGTTTCTTGTCATCTTCAAAACCGGGAGGTTGCTCAACATAAACTTCTTCATTGATGTAGCCCTTGAGAAATGCACTTTTCACATCCATTTGATATAACTTGATGTTATGTGCACAAGCATAGGCCAACAAGATCCTAATTGCTTCCAATCTTGCAACCGGGGCATATGTTTCACCAAAGTCAAGACCTTCAACTTGAGTATAGCCTTGTGCTACCAATCTTGCTTTGTTTCTTACAACTATCCCATTTTGATCTTGTTTGTTGCGAAAGACCCATCTAGTACCAATGACATTGTGATCACTAGGCCTCTCAACTAATTCCCATACTTGATTTCTCTTGAAATTATTTAGCTCTTCATGCATAGCATTTACCCAATCAACATCTCTCAATGCTTCATCAATCTTCTTTGGCTCAATGTGAGACACAAAGGAGAAATGCTCACAAAATGATGCTAATCTTGATCTAGTTTGCACTCCTCTTTGAATATCACCAATGATATGATCCAATGGATGATCTCTTGCAATATTTATTGGTTGGAGTATTTGCACTTGATTGCTTGCACTTGGTTGATCATGAGATGATGTACTAGCTTGTTGATCTTGCACTTGTGTACCACTTGTACTAGCTTGATTTTGATCATGAGAACCACTAGCTTGCACATTAGAGGTAGGAAGCACTTGATCTTTGTCATCTTCAACATCAATCACCTCTCTAGGACTTAAATCACCAATGTCCATATTCTTCATTGCATCGGCCAATTGAGTGCCTCTCACATCATCTAGATTCTCATCTTCCTCTTGAGAGCCATTGGTTTCATCAAACTCAATATCATACACCTCCTCAAGAGTACCACTAGCCAAATTCCAAACTCTATAAGCTTTGCTAGTAGTGGAGTAACCAAGCAAGAAACCTTCATCACATTTCTTCTCAAATTTACTCAATCTAGTGCCTTTCTTCAATATGTAGCATTTGCAACCAAAAACCCGAAAGTATGCAATGTTGGGCTTTCTTCCATTCAAGAGCTCATATGGTGTCTTCTCCATCATTGGGTGACAATAGAGTCGGTTGCTATAGTAGCAAGCCGTGTTGATTGCTTTGGCCCAAAAAGAATGACTCACATTGTATTCACTCAACATTGATCTTGCCATGTCAATCAAGGTTCTATTCTTTCTCTCTATAAGACCATTTGATTGTGGAGTGTACTTGGCCGAGAATTGATGCCTAATGCCAAATTCATCACAAAGCTCATCAACTCTTGTATTCTTGAATTCACTTCCATTGTCACTTCTCACTTTCTTGATGGTTGTTTCAAACTCATTGTGTGTTCTCTTGACAAATGATTTGAAAGTTGCAAAAGCATCACTCTTGTCACTAAGAAAGAATACCCATGTATATCTTGTGAAATCATCCACTATCACAAATCCATATTTGTTTCCACCAATGCTTGTGTATGTGGTTGGTCCAAATAAGTCCATGTGCAACAACTCAAATGCCTTGCATGTACTCATGATGCTCTTCTTTGGATGAGTGTTGCCAACTTGTTTTCCGGCTTGACATGCACTACAAAGCTTGTCTTTCTCAAATGTGACATCTTTCAAGCCTCTAACAAGATCATGCTTGACTAACTTGTTCAATTGTTTCATACCAACATGACCAAGCCTTCTATGCCATAACCAACCCATGCTAGATTTAGTGAGCAAGCATGTTCATAATTGAGCTTCACTAGCATTGAAATCAACCAAGTATAGATTCTCATATCTAAAGCCTTTGAATATCAAGTTAGAGCCATCTACACTTATGATCTCTACATCATCAACTCCAAATATGCATTTGAAACCAAGATCACAAAGTTTAGCTACGGATAGCAAGTTGAAGTTCAAGCTCTCTACTAGTAGCACATTGGAAATGCTCAAGTCATTGGATATAGCAATTTTACCAAGCCCTTTGACTTTGCCTTTGCCATTGTCACCAAATGTAATACTATCAACACCATTATCATCATTTGGATTGATTGAATTGAACATTCTTGAATCACCGGTCATGTGTTGTGTGCACCCACTATCAAGCACCCAATGCCTTCCTCCGGCTTTATAGTTTACCTACAAAACAAGTCAATGTTTCTTAGGTACCCATACTTGTTTGGGTCCTTGAAGGTTAGTGACTAAGCTTTTTGGTACCCAAATGGCCTTCTTCTTTGGACCCACAATTGGTGTACCAACAAACTTAGCATGCACACCCTTCTCACCCTTGGTAAGCACATAGCAAGAATCAAAAGGAATGTAAGGTACATTAGCAATTTTCTTGTTCTTGTTCATTTTATTGCAATTAAGCTCTAGGTGCCCAACTTGCTTGCATTTGTTGCAATACCGACCATTGCTCTTCACAAAGCTAGGCTTGTGAGTTGCAAAGGCTTTCTTGCCCTTCTTGGGGGTATAGCCTAATCCCTCTTTGTTGAGAGAAAACCTTTGGCTACCCAAGCACTTTAGCAAGCGGGCCTCACCACCATAGGCTTTGCCTAGGGCGTGAGTGAGCTCATCCACCTCTCTCTTGAGAGTCTCATTCTCAACCTTTAGTGAGGTATCACAAGTGACACCGGCACTAGAAGTAGAGGTAGAGTTGGTTGTGGTGGATGAAAACCTACAAGAAGAGTTAGTGGCAACAACAATAGGTGGGTTGGATGATTCTTTAATTAAGTCATATGTTGTGCCCACATCACATGATACAACAACCTTTTCCTTGTTCTCTTCTAACAACAAGGAGTGAGCTTTCTCAAGCTTGGTGTGAGCCTTGCCAAGCTTCTCATGGGCTTCCACTAGCCTCTCATGATTAGCATTGAGCTCATCAAAGGATTGTTCAAGAGCTTTTAACTTCTTGGCCAATTCTTTGCACTTCTTGTTTTTAGATTGAATAAGTGAATCAGCTTGCTCTAACATGTCCATGAGTTGTTCATTAGTGAATTCATTTTCATCATCACTATCACTATCATGTTCATTTTGATTTTCACTTTCACTCTCATCATATTGTACCTTGTGGCCCTTGGCCATGAAGCATGAAGGAGTGTTGAAGAGTGATGGCTTGTTGATAGCAATGCTTGCAAGTGCCTTCTTCTTAGATGACTTGTCATCATCGCTTGAATCATCATCCGAAGAGGCATCACTATCCCATGTCACAACATAGGATCCACCCTTCTTCTTCTTCTTGAGGACCATCTTCTTCTCTTTCTTTTCTTTCTTCTCCTTCTTGTTCTTCTTATCATGCTCATCATTGTCACTATTGTAAGGACAATCCGCCACAATATGATCGGGGCTCTTGCACTTGTAGCATAGCCTCACATGCTCTTTGTTCTTGAAGTGATCTCTTCTCTTTCTTGTGTGATAGCCCTTCTTCTTCATCATCTTGCCAAATTTGCGGACAAAGAGTGCTAGTGCTTCATCATCACTATCATCATTGGAGCACTCCTCATCACTTGATTCTTCCTTCTTGGCCTTGCCCTTGTTCTTGCTCTTGGATGAAGAGCTAGCTTTGAATGCTACACTCTTCTTCTTCTTGTCATCATCATCCTTCTTCATGACCTCATCATCATCATTGTCATTGTATTGATCTTCGGTCATGACATCTCCAAGTACCTCATTGGGAGATACACCAGTCAATCCACCTCTAAAGATGATTGTTCTTAATGTCTTGAACCTCTTGGGCAAGCACATCAAGAACTTGTGAATGAAGTCCTCATCCTTCACTTTCTCACCAAGGCCTTTGAGATCATTGATGATGACTTGGAGCCTATAGAACATCTCTAGTATTGATTCATCATCCTTCATCTTGAAGTTTGAAAGCTTATCCTTGAGCATGTACAACTTGGCACTTTTTACCGTTGTAGTGCCCTCATATGTTTCTTCAAGTCTTGTCCATACTTCACTAGCCTTCTCAAGATCTTTGACTTGTTCAAATACTTTTGAATCAATGCCATTGTATATTGTGTTGAGAGCCATAGTATTGCATTGCTTGTTTGCTCTATCATTGTCGGTGGGGTTAGCCGGATCAAGAATTACAAAGTCATTTTCGGTGACTTCCCACACTCTATCATTTATTGATCTAAGGTACATCTTCATTTTTCTCTTCCAATAGTCAAAGGAACTTGTACCATCAAAGAACGGTGGTTTGCCCCCGACATGGTTGAACACTATTTGAGCCATAATTTGAGCACCGAGGTTGTTAAGCCTTCACAAACGGTGACCACGGCTCTGATACCACTTGAAAGGTCCTAATATGGCTAGAGGGGGGGTGAATAGCCTATTTAGAAATTCTACAAAACTCATTAGAGCAAGTGGTTAGTAAATAACAAAGCGTAGCCTTTTGCTCTAGCTCTAAAGGGGTGTTTGCAAGCCACCTATCCAACAATTCTAGTTGATATGATCACTAGGCACACAAGAGCTATGTCACTACTTACACTAGAAAGCTACCTAAAGTTTCTATACAAGTAAGTAAGCTACTCTAGTTTGCGGGAATGTAAAAGAGATGGTGTGAACTTTATACCGCCGCGTAGAGGGGATGAACCAATCAATAATATGAAATCCAATCACCGGGAGAAATCCAATGAACAATTACAATAGAGACACATAATTTTTCTCCCGAGGTTCACGTGCTTGCCGGCACGCTACGTCCCCGTTGTGTCGACCAACACTTGGTGGTTCAGTGGCTAAGAGGTGTAGCACGAACCTCGTCCTCACTAGGACACCACAAGAACCTACCCACAAGTGAGGTAATTCAATGACACGAGCAATCCACTAGAGTTACCTTTCGGCTCTCCGCCGGGGAAGGTACAAGTCCCCTCACAATCACCGGGAGATGGCCACGAACAATCACCAACTTATGCCAAAGCTCCTCCGCTGCTCCAAGCCGTCTAGGTGGCAGCAACCACCAAAAGTAACAAGAAAAACGCAGCCAAATCGATCCCCAAGTGCCACTAGATGCAATCACTCAAGCAAATGCACTTGGAATCACTCCCAATCTCACAAAGATGAATAATCTTTGAAGGAGATGAGTGGGAGGTGTTTGCTTAGGCTCACAAGGATGTCAAGTATGTTAGAATGCCAAGAGAGTAAGCCCCAAGCCGGCCAAACACGTATTTATAGCCCCTCAAACAAATAGAGCCGTTGGCTCTTTCACTGGGCAAAACTCGGGGTCACCGGACGCTCTTAAAGGGGCACCGGACGCTCAACTCCTGCGTCCGGTGCTCCAACGTCAGCCACATGTCGCCTTTTGAAACGCTCGTGTCAGAGTCTAACGGCCACCTGCAGTGCACCGGACGCTGAGCAAGTTAGCACCGGACGCGTCCGGTGCACACCGGACTCATGCGCAGAGAGTTCCGCAAACCTACGGGTCACCGGACGCTAAGCACCGGTAGCGTCCAGTACTCACCGGACCCATGCGCAGAGAGGGTCGCAAAACGCCCTCACACCGGACGCTAACCACCGGACGCTCAAGCCAGCGTCCGGTGCCTACCGCCCGGTGCCTTACCCTAGCTGGGCCAGGCACTGTCTGCACCGGACGCTCAGACGCAGCGTCCGGTGCTCCAGAAGCCAGCGTCCGGTGATTGTTTTCTCAGCGAGAAACACTCCCGCGACTTCTCCTAATTTTCCACCGGCGCAATAGAAAATATGCACTTCATTTTCTCGAAAAGCGCCGAATCCTGCCTCGCAAGCTCGGCGGGAGGGAGAGAGGAACCCATCCTCTTTCTACCCTTAAAACTTCAACTCCCTTCTCAAAGTGTGCCAACACCACAATGTGTAAACCAACATGTGCATGTGTGTCAGCATTTTCACAATCATTTTCTTTGAAGGAGTTAAGTTAGCTCACTAGGTTCTAAATGCATGCACATGAACAATGACACCTAGTGGCACTTGATAACCACTTGGCCAAAGAATTCCCCTCTTTATAGTACGGCTATCTATCCTAAATGTGATCACACCCTCTATGGTGTCTTGATCACTAAAGCCAAAACCCTAAGCAATACCTTTGCCTCGATCTCCATTGGGTTTTGTTTTTCTCTTTCTTCTTTTCCAAATTGAGCACTTGATCATCTTGTGGTCATTACCATCATCACCATGATCATCACTTGCTCCATCACTTGGCATGTACCAACCTCATTAAGTCTACACACACTTAGTATAGAGGTTAGTACTAGGGTTTCATCAATTATCCAAAACCAAACTAGGGCTTTCAAAGGAACTCTAGCTAGATTGTTAAGCGGTTCGAATCATTGTTGCTCCCCAATTGGGAGACTCAATCCTTGGACCCTCATCGTAGCTAATAATGAAACTAAATTAAGAAATGGGAAAGATGGAAATGTCTCATGAATGAAAAAGCAGATGAAAGACACTATACATACCAATAGAATGATAAATTTTGAATAAAGCTAGGTGACGTCACGGCATTTGAGAACCAATTGCTTCTTTTGCTTTTCACCAACCTTCATGTACAATCTTATTTCGTATTGGAGTACAGCCTATCGTAGGCCCAGCAAAGGCAAGACGGAAAGCAAGCATTAAGTGAAGAAGCAAGGTCCAAACAAAGTAGTGAAAGATTTACATTGAAAAGCTTCTCCATGTCTATATCTGTCCGATGGACCAAGTTCAAAGGAAACGGCTTCTCTACTGCATCAAAAAACCAATCCAAGCCTGAAAAGGGAAAATTCGTGTAAAAGTTAGTCATTCTACTTTCTAATAGAGTCGTGAGTTCCGCAGCTCTTGGTGAGAATTCCATACTTTAACAAACAAAGACGATGGATGATGGGAGAAATCCACTTTTCAAAAAGCTCGATCTTCAAGGTGCTGGAGGGAAGCATACCTACTACCCCTCCCCTGAGCTTAGTTCAGAGTTGCCTCAGCGCGCTCGAACTGGGAAGCAGTTAAGGAATATCGGAGATACTTTCTCGGACAAGAGCGAAGGTCTTTTGCATATTCTCAGAAGAACACTCTGGCGTGCTGAGGCTGGTAGGACAGGCTTATCCCTTTACCTTGCTACGGTTACTTTTTCCTTACTATGCTTACTTTCTTATCAAAAATGGAATACGGAGTTCAGATCCCAATTCCTGGACTCATGGCGACATGAAACTATGGCCGTCGGAAATATATCACTGCTACTAGGAAATAGAAGTTCACGGACTCGTCCGTGCAAAACAACTTAGAAAGACTATCCTCGAACTCGTCCGCCTTCCAAGGTGGCCCTTTTGAGGCTAAAACTATGAAAGTAAGGATCCACTATTAGTAAGCTGTTATGCAAAAACAACTTGCTTCCTTGCTCAGCCACCCCTTGTCTACTCTAAACCTGCATTCCTGAGTTTCTCCTCTTTTCTGTCGGGTAAGTCTTGTTGAGTACTCCCGTACTCAGGGTTCTTTAACCCATGTTGCAGGTGCTGACTTATGCTGCTAATGGAGGTCATGTCGGTGGGTACGACATGATTTGTCCATCTCTTCTACCTCAGATGTTTCACCTAATTCAGTTGCTTCTGCTACTCTACACACCTTTTGAGAATTTAGTTAAGTTCATATTCCATCATATTTTGTAAATTGAGTTATAAATCTTTCGCACTCTGATGTAAGTTAATTTTTGTAACAAATGTTGTAATGTTGTGGTAACTCCATGTTGATCCTATATGAGTTATAAAATGTGGATGATTCGGGGTCCTCCGAGGGCACCCGACAGACTATCCGAGTTATATGACTCTCATGTGTAGTAGTCAGAGGTCTTAAGGACAATGATAGGTGCATGTGGGCTATATAATTCGGGTGGTTCTGCCATAGTTGTAGTCGATGGAGCCATCGTCGCTAGAGGACCAGCGTTGCTGGACCTCATCCTCGTCGGTGGATGTGTTGTTGCTTAGAAGCTTGAAGTGTTGTCCAATGACATGGTTCAAGTTGAAAGAAAGAATGGGATGAACAAGGAAGAAGGGTGGTTTCAGAGGAAGGTGGGCAGGAAGAATATATAGATCAGCACTAGGTGAGCCTCTTCGGCTTCTCCCAGTGAAAGTAATGGTGATGAAAGGGTGGTAGTTGGGACACTACTAGTAAACAGTCGTGATGAATGCTGACTGCCAGTCCAACATTGGTCGTTTAGGGCTGGCTTTCATAACAGGCATCACAGGCGACTCTATAATACAACACAGGAAAAACTCCAAGAGCACTGTTGTAAGATCTCAACATAGATGTAACTTTATTTATTAGATTAGAATCGTAAAACTAGGCTCAATTAAACAAGATTGTAAAGACCTAGTCATGATGGTAGAGCCCAAACAAAATACAACAAAATCATGATTTTGACAACAGTTTTTATAATAAACCGCAAAGGCCCCAATTGTTATAGCTGCCACCAATAGTGGACCGAGCGTTCAAATGGAGCCAGGACGAAGCTTAAAAATGTTTATATTTGTCATAGCTGCAACCAATAGTGGACCGTTCAATGGAGCCAGTGCGAAGCTTAAAAATATTGATAAGAACACGCATTTTAAGCTTGCTGCAGTGCACGATTTGACCAATATCTCAGAGTTCGCTGGTGCCTGGGCCCAGACAGGTGCCCAAAGTCGTTGAGCCCTAGGTCCTGGGAATCGTGATTTTCAAACGGAAATTGCCTAACTGAAACAAACAAGGGAGAATGCAACACTCCAAAATACCATGAAAGATGTTTTGGTGCGCGACCAATAATACAGAGACCCTAAAACAACAAGTGCAAGCCTGCACAGGCCGGTCCTTTGCCGAGTGCCTGGGGCACTCGGCAAAACCACATTTGCACTCGGCAAAGGCTTTGCCGAGTGCCGCACTCGGCAAAGTGGTATTTTATTTCTGGTGTCCAGGCAGTATTTAGCTTGTTTGCCACACATCATACTGGTGGCAAATCCTCAACGGCGTCTCGTTATACACTGGTGGTCTTTCCTCTGACCAGAGGTCCATGTTCACACCACTAGTTCCCCAGTGCACAAAGCATTTGCTAACCTCCCTGGGATTAAACTGATGGCTCGTCTATATCAGGTATAGCCTGAATCATCCCTGTACAACCATAGCAATGTACCAGTATAAGACAACCGCAGAGAATTAAAACTAAGGTACCATGATATGTTTTTGTAATGTGTTTAAAATTATGGAAATGACAAATCTTTTCCTTCTAGATCAAAAACAGTATAGCCATAAATAAGTCACAGGAGAAATACCGAATCTTTTCTTGTGCTCAAGTTCGCTAGTTGCAATTAAGCTGGACACTTCTGATTCAGAAGGCATTGTAAGGTGTATTTCTTCACCATCAACACCATCTGTACTTATCTGGATGAAAAAAATGTGTCAAAGATAAATTTGTTTCTTGAATGAAAAAAAGGAGTGGAAGGCAATAGACATACCATAGCACTTCCACCAACCAATATATTTATTTTTAAATTTCGTTTTGGTCTCTTCCATGACCCTTCAGATTTAAGGACTTTGACAGTAACCACCGATGAGTGGAGTTCAGCAATATAATATGTCAAAAGATAGTCTCCCTCTGTGAATGCATATCCATCTCCAGCATCTTCAAAGAGGACACCTTCAGCTTTTCCTGTAAAACAGGGCAAGCCATTCGCAGACATTATATGCACATAGTTTTGAGACAAACATAAAAAAACAATATCTTGAAAACAAATAAGGCTTAACTAAATAAAGCATAAAATTAATATAACATGGAAACACAAATTAATGTGTTGATCGAATTTTGTTATCATATCCATTCAATGCAATGGCATATGACATATTTGTAGGAGAAATACTAGGTGGAATTGTTGATTGTATTGTCGAGGCTCGTGGGAGGATTAGATTGGAGTACATTGTTTAGGGGGCAAGAAACCTTCCTTAGACATAAGGGTTAGGCGATCCTAACCTACCTTCTATCATATGGTTAGACTGAAGAACGGGAGCAGACAGATGGTTAGACTGAAGAAGAAGCTAAACGTTATAAGTCATCTAGCTAACCTCCCCCTATATAGTCATAATGGTCAATGTGTAGTTGATGTTGTGGCTGGAGTGGAAGCTAACAACATTTGCTCAGTAGCCCATTGTGCCAATGTCAAGGTAGCTAAGTGTGAGTGCGGAGTAGCCGTGGTCGAGGATGTCATGCTAGAGATATCATAGTCAACATAGCAGTTGAGGTAGCTACTTTTGAGGCAGTAGCACATGTAGCTATGGACACAAAAGGGGCATCATGGTGATGACAGAGACACATGCATGTAGTCATCATGGAAGGAGACAATGCCGACACAGTCAATGCCGTCGAGGACATAGACAAAGATGGCAAAGCAATGGAGACAATTGGGATGGGAGCGTGAATGTTTAAGTCCATACAATCATGGCACCAAGGCTAAGGCATGCACTAGGTTTGCTAGACTCAGCTACATGTCAAGGATGAAGTAATGCACCAACGTTGCTAATACCAAACATACTAGGGAGAGGACCCTAACAATGCATCACAGTCTAGAAGGCTAGCAGAGAAGGCCTCCACAATGATTTTAGGATTTTTGGGGGTAGAGGAAGGTGTCGGAGCAGACAAAGTTGGTAGGGGAAGAGACAACGACATTGGAGATGAGGTTGTGCTTGATGTAGAAGAAGCAGTGCATGCTCAGTCGAGCAATCCATGTGGATGATCTTGCTCGAAGGCGAGCCGCAGTCTAAGATGCAAGGTAGGCAGCAATAGTAGCACTCAATGTCGGTGACAAAGATCTCAAACAGCTTGATGAAAACCTAGTGAAAGAAAGGTGATGAGAAAGGGTCACAACATGGTACGATTGTCCATGCACAAGGGATGACAAATGTAGATGCAGGTGGCAATGATGAACCAACAAAGAAGATGTGTGGACAAGATGACTAAGAAGCAATGTTGGGAGTTCCCTCGATATTGCATGCCCATCCTAGTTGCACAGTCGAAGTGGTGGAGGTTAGTGTAGTAGAGGTCGAATGTTGGCGTAGAGGCACGTAAAGATGAAGGCAGTGGGTGGCATAAACTGATCTTAGTTTGCAAAACCCAAAAGAAATGTCAATCAAGACCAGTGAGCGAGACCCTCCCAATCAATGGATTGGGAAAATACTATCTAGAGCGGCCAATCCACAAGGTTGGTGATGCGACCCCTAGTGGTGCTACCCCTAGCAGAGATCCTCAAGGGCAATCTCCCTAGGGACGCACATATAAGCGGAAGCTTTAGGTTTTGTGGTATATGATCTATCTTAACCTAAAACGTGGTACCCTTTAGGAGGAATATATTGTGTGGAATTATTGAATATACAATAACCTTTTTTTTGCCAAATTGGCTGAGAACAATGTGTTGTGGACATCGTGATGGAGGAGAGTTGCATGCCCAAGGCACCAACAGGAGCACACACATACACAATCAGTTTAATCCGACCAAATACCTCGACTGGTGGTGGTGATGGTCTTGATGGGACAAACTCAATGGCCTAGAGGTAGCAGAAGGTGCTGACTCAGATCAATAGCCTATAGTATGAAGAGATCTAGCAACATGAAGAAAAGCCACTACCTAGTTGGGTAGCAATCCTAGAGGTGTGACAATTCATAGTTGTGAATGATAGATTGGCAACGATGATCCTACATGACGATGACTAGGGATACAATAGCCATGGACTAGCATAGAGAAAGCAGTCGTGTCGACAAGTGTCAATCCATATCATTATTGAGAAGAGTAAATGCTAGAGAGGTCAAAGATGAGGCATTATAGTTTGTAATCATGTAGCAGCCAATGGATTAGCAGGCAATGCAAACCAACTTGTCACTCAAAAAAGAGAGAAAACTCAATCTAAAGATATCATGGAAACTCTAGATGGTGGCTAATCTATGAAGCAGTGGTACATTACTAACTATGAGTGCACAACTCCAGTGAAGACTTTAGAGATCAACCCTCCCCAGGTGTTGCAATGTAGGAGCATAGAGGTTGTGGCTCAAGAACACAACACCATCTCTATACCATGTAAGGATATGAAATGATCTGTATTGAGTCATGTAGGCTATTTATATAGAGTACATGGTGGCTTGGATCTCAAGCAATCCTGGAGATAGTAGAGATGTAAACTAATCCTATCTTACCATAACAACCGGATACTTTGGGATCCATGCCATATACTCTAATAATATTGACACTTGGCATTTGGATATAACCTAGGTTTGATACAGGGAAATGTGGTGGGGCATGCTGCAGGATTGGGTTAAGGCACTGGCGGAGCCACCGCCCGACCACCCTGAGTGGCCGGCTAGGCTCGTCGCCAACGTTCAAAAGGAAAATTTCTTTATATTAAAGTAGATCCCTATAATTTTGTAACTAAATATTCTGTATAGTGAAAATTGCCCAGGCTCCTAAAAGATTCTAGCTTCGCTACTGGGTTAAGGATATGAGAACTTATCCTTTTTCCAAAGTGTTGTATGCATTGGTTTAGGATAGATATACAACTTTTTATGTCCAAAATACCCCTCATAGAACAAAGCAAAAATAATGTCTATTTTTGAGATAAACCGATACAACCATAAATCTTTTTGCATGCTAAGAATCTCTCTATCTTGCTCCATGCATGCTCTCTAGTAGAGCAAGATAGCACAACAATGTGTAGGAAAGAGACAAATGAGAAAGCAACAACAACAACCAAAGATCTAGCCAAATAAAGATTAGTTGACTAGGTCACTATGGCTGCCTCAAAAGATAGTAACAGCCCAAGCACTGCCTCACGAGCATCTGTGGGCTACTCACAAATGACACATGAACAAAGAGGGCTCAAGAAGATGGGGTTGATGGCTAGACGAGGGGCAACAGGCCGCTCTGACGGGGGTGGGGCACCGCAGATTCTATCCAATCCCCATTTCACAATATGGCTGTCTCCCCTACTTGGTTTTGTTGAGTGGGATAAGACCCCTTTGCAACCTATTCTCAAAACCTTATATTTTCCCTTTATGCAAACATGGTCTCAAATATTTCCCAACCCTCATATCCTCATCGCACCCTGGCCCTCATTTCCCTTTATCCAAATGTTGCCTTAAAGGAAACCACCAACATTGATAATTCAGAAAATGAGAAGTTGCATACCATTTTCATCCAATGCAATAATTAATGACATATCATCCTCCAAGCTTGCCTCTCCGACATGCTGAATAGGAAGACCTATAGGGAGAATCGCTCCACCTTGTAAATACAGCACTGGCAAATCCTACACAATTACCCATTCATAAATAAGTATTGGAACAGAATCGATGTCCATGGACTAGGAGTTTAAAAACCAACTTACAGGGTGCGAATCCAAAAAATCAAAAGGCAGCCATATGCCCTTTGGTAGTATATGTGCACATTCATGAGCTCCTTTATTAGGTACAGTGCTGCAAATTAAAGACCGGAAAGATTAAATATACCAAAGCATAGAGAAAGATTCAGGAAAATAACAATGACATTTTGGCATCTTTTCATCTATATATATTTGATGAAAGATAATCGAGCAATTTCCAATTGATGGTGCATAATCATTTCTAACGCAAAAAACATTCACTGAGGAACTGACACATATATAGCTACACTAAAGCAAATGAACACCAATGCAAAGCAGATCATGGGTCTCAAGAAGAAAGGTTAAGAAAAAAGTTTGTCAAGTCATTGACGTGGAGATTTTACCTTGCACAGACTAAGAGTGGTCCAAGAAGAAAGGAAGTCTCAACTTTCCTTAGATCAATGTCTTGTGGGTCTAAAAAAACAAGGAATGTGACATAATATTTGTAATAAACTGCATCGTGGGAAGAACATATGTTTTTTAACCCAAGAAATGACAGTCTCCAGCTAAGATGGATGTAAATATATTTTTTTAAAGGTCGGATAGCAAAGGAAAGGAGGCAGCAACTTGCCACACACCTTCATTCTGCCTACAAACTACAAGCATTGAAACCAACTTAAAATTGGGCTATATGAAGTGATAGAAGTAATTACCAGCAAAGAAAACTGGAGTAGCAACTGGAATACCCTTTGTATGTGAATGATAAAAGAGAGTGTAGATATGTGGTAGTAGCCGGTACCGTCTTAGTAGTGCAAGGCGACAAACTTCCTCACACTGCAAGACATACAAAGCTTTTTCAATTAGCCAATGCTATCTTGATAAAAGAAAAAGATGAATACTAGATAGCCTTCTTTGTATAACATTATTCCACCCCTTCAAGTCCTCGAGTTTTGGTGTAGGCTGTTTATAAACAGCACTAGCATTTAAAATAAAATAGCAACAAGCAAGGTTTAGCAACTGAACATGTTCCATCATCATTTTGCTCTGATGCTAAATGGTATGAAATTGATTGATAGCAGATTAACCACTCTCCTCTAGAAGCACTCACTACTTTTAGAGTTCTTGCCTGATGTAACTAATGTACACAACTGTCTCTTTTATAGAGATGATTTTATTTCTCGAACACGCAGGAGAGCTGCATATCATTTCAATAAAAGGAGAAGAAAGAGTCGTACATAGACCCACACACCCACACACACACCCCTCCTAAACAACTTGAGAAACTAATCACCTGAATGAGTGTGTCTTCAATGGGGTTGTACCTAACAATAACACAGCCCTTAGTATAGCTAGGGATGATGCCCATTGGTGGTGTTTGGCAGGAGCTAAGGGTCTGTCCTTGCTTACTGCTGAGAGCTTTTAGTTTCTTAAGCCCGCTTGGTCGATGTACTCTCAGATTCAGGTGAGGAAGCTTTAGAAAACAAGGAAGGGGTGGTGGTGGGTGTGAGTGTGTTTGGATCTGTGTATGATTCCTTTTTCTTCTACTAATGCAATGATACGCAGCTCTCTTGCATGTTCGAGAAAATTTTTGAAAGATATGACCGGACCAAAACAAACAGCCCTAGAACCCCCTAATCAAGTACCCCAACCTAATCAATCTGACCTAGGCCTAGAGCTGGTCCTACTGCCATAAAAAAGATCATTCATTAGGAATAAAATAACGATTTTTTTCTATCATGATGAGAACATATATATTAATTTAGCATATACGTTCAAGAAAAAAAAAGCATATAATGGAGATCGAGGAATGGAAATACAATAATAGCATGGTTAATAATGCAGACAAAAAAGGGTATATATATGCTATATTAAGTTATATCGAAAAGGTATTAATATGTTCCCACTTTCTAGTGGAAGACATTGAATTGCAGAGAACATTATTCTCTTCATTTTGTTTCATGAGAAGTCCATTTAGTCACTTGAATTATTTTGTTTGTCCACTAACACCATTTATCTCCCCCACTCCATCCCACCCCTCAAACACACAAAGAAGTGTTAATATGAAGTAATGCTTCACACTTAATTCCCCAGTTTGGTTTCCCTTGGGTGTTTTGCCAGCGGAGATGTAGTCACGACTTGCATTTGTTGGCATGGTTAATTATGATTTGCATTATTTATTGAGATGGCTTCTACTCATTCCTATGTCATTTCAAACTATATCCACTTGGCTAATCTGCCAGTTGAAAAATAAACAAGGGTAGGGTTCTAAGTAGTTTTGATTCTAGTTTGAGGGCTAAGTGAGAAAAACATATAGGTGTTACAACTAAGTGATTGATGGAATAGTTTGATGTGAGAAAATAGTTGTTTGTGTTAGTGTTTATGTGCATGCTTGTGTCGTCATGTGAGTGGCACCATAGGGAGCATAAAGCTATACCTCTTCCCCGAAGGACCATGGCTCATGGTCATTGCTTCCAGTTATCGTATGGCCACGTGAAAATGGAAACAATGCACCCATACCCATCCATCTTCCAAAAAGTTTAGGAGTGGCATTTCCAGCAAAACCACCAATATCAGGACCTGAGAATGGTTGACCACTGAGACCATGAATAGATAACCATGTCGTTAGGTTCTTACAAGCTTATATTTCAGTTCTCATATCACACTCATTAATAACAATAATTTTATCACTGCAATACAATTCAACTTTATAATATACAATGAAGGGTATGCATAGAATGAGAATTGATAATAATATAATTGTACTGGAGCAAATTAATGTTGGAACCAAATTTTGTGAACAGTACAAAAGGGAATGGTTCTCAGTATTATAACAGACTATGCGTCACTTTCGTGTCACAACATTATACACATAATTTTAGGATATTTGTGCATAAGCATATGTTTTACTTTACCAGGGTATGGAAAATCTCCCTGAGATGAATTGTCTAGTTGGGGGTGGAGGATGTCATACAGCCAACCAGGGTTCAACTCTCACCTTCTTCTATCTATTAAAATGCTAGGGTGGACGTCTCTCCCCCTAGTCGAGGTACTTTATCAAGGTATGCATTGTTGAAGCGAGTTGGAGCATATTGTCGAAAACAAAAATGCTTAGGCCCTTAGAACGTTTTAAGGTGGAACATTTGGACATATGGAACAAATATTTCGCTTACCAGTTGAAGAATCATTGACAGACTCATGTGTAAATGCTCCCAAGTTGACATGTTATCACCCGTCCATGTTGCGGCATACCGCTGGCTTCCTATAAAACCAGCTCGTGTAAGAACAAATGGTCGTTTAGAAGCATCGGCCAACACCATTCCTTCGTAAGTTGATCTTGCCATTAGCATTCCATAGACCTAAAAAATAAAAAGCATGAAAGCATTAAATTTACATGAAATAGAAAATTATGTGAAAATATTGCGTTGACACTGGCAGATAATCCTCGGTAGAGGAACAACATATACATTGTGATAGTATGGATGGTTCTGGGTGCCACCGATATCAGCATCTCCCCTATGGATATTGCTTTCAGGCAAGATAAATGTACAGATAATGAAAAACCATTTACATCGGCAACAGCAGGCTCGTTCATATCATTCCATATTCCATCGACGCCATTAGTGATGAAGTCCCTTACCAAACTAGCCCACCAGGCACGTGCTCTTTTTGAGGTAAAATCAGGGAAAACACAATCACCAGGCCATACTTTCCCTGAGTTTAGAACATAAACAGTACATGAAGGTATCCTACTAAGTTCAAGAAAAAACTGAAGGAAAGCATTTAAGGTTTGCAAAACATACCAATAAATGGGCTGCCATCTGCCTTTTGAACCCAAACATCCATTTCTGAACCACTTTCACACACAAAGTAACCCTCCTCATTCTTGATTCCTGGGTCAAGCATCCAGATTGCTTTGCATCCGATGGAATGGAGATCATCAACCATTGATTTTGGATTGTAGAAGCGGTTCTGCAATATATATTCAGATAGCATTAGCAAAATGCTCAAACAGGAGCTAACGGGATCAAGGACAATCCAACTATACTTTTGTACATAATGATAGAAGCAAAACAATTACATGAACTACTCAAAATTTTGAAGAAATATAATTTTGTAAACATGCACTCCCTCCGTCCCAAAAAAAATGTTGCTATGAGATTTGTGTTGGGCAAACTTTTTTTAAAAGTTTGACTGGATTTGTATAAAATATATATCTCCAAATAAGTTTATTATGTAAATATATTAAGCGGATCATTTAATGATACCAATTATGCACCATAAATATCAATAATTTTTTATATATATTTGATCAAAGTTGAAAGTGTTTGACTTTTCAGAAAGCAAAAATGACACTCTTTGCGGGACGAAGGGAGTAGAGAATAAACGAAGCGTAGATGTTCAAACAAAGAATCTTTGATAGAACAAGTACTTACGCTATCAAACGTGAAGCACCTAAAACCATCCATATAGTCAATATCCATCCAGATAACATCACAAGGAATGCCTTTCTCTCTGAATGTTCTAACAACCTGTTAAACAATCATTATTAAGATGTATTCATGTCTAAAAATGAAGAAGAGAGAGCAGATGTGTCAAAGAAAATTTATCAATAACTCAAACAGTATGACCGAGAAACAATTACATGAACCGAGGTGTGTGTGTGTGTGTGTGTGTTGTGTAAGGGCTCTTACCCCTTTTCTTCTTAATAAAATGATACAGAACTCTCCGACATGTTTGAGAAATAAGAAAAATATCCACAAACAAGATTGGAGCTATAGAAATAGAAGGTTTGGTTGCTGCAATAGGCCCATGAAGCAAACAAAGTTTTTTTTTCTAATAATGTAATCACTTTGAAACTTACACCAAGAACAAAAAATTTATCAATAATAAAAATTCTTTGCTACAGATTAGGGAAAGTATCACCATGTAACAATCACAATTACATAGTATTTTTCATATACTCCTATTGTAACTAAACATAATTAAGTTTGCATATTTATTTCTTAAGTCTAAGATGCCACACTTTATTGGATCATACTTGTGGTAACAATAAACATATAAATATTAAATATATATATATATATATATGACATCATTTTAACCTAGCTCTAGCAAGAAAATACCTTCAGCACTTTCTCAGAAGACATGTAACTATAACGGCATTGATGGTAACCAAGTGACCACTTCGGGGGCATGGACACAGTTCCTACATTGGAAAATTCTGCCATCTTAACTGACAAGGTAGCAAATAGCAAGTGATGTAACATAAAAAAAATTAAACTTGAATATGTGTGTTCAATTATCGCTTCTCACATAGTGAAAAGCGCAGTGATGCGTCTTAGGTAGTCCCTCTTTTCCAAAAATGTAGGCCGCACATTTTCAGAACAATGTGTTTTAAAAATCAAACTTTCAAAAAAAATATGAAGGTTATTTGATTCAAAATAGCACCATTATATTAATTAAAATTTATTTCCTATGATTATGCCTCCAATTCTGAACATAGGTCATTTGAGGATTCTATCCAATCGAACTTTTGTTTTAACTTGGATCATTAATATATGAAAGGTTACATAGATCTATAACAAATGGTTGACGTCAACATATTAATCGTAGAAAATTTTTACCATAACATATATTTTGCATAATTTAAAATGGTATATTTAACAATAGTTTCAATAGATACATCATTAATGATACTAAAAACTAATACCAATAGTCATCATAAAAATAGCTTTTAAATAGTTTCATCATATGTATATTCCTCACTGATATGTATAATTGTTGGATATTGCATGATTTATTTGAATATGAAACTGTATTCTGACACACAACACACATTCAGGTTTTATCATCTTTTCTTTCTCAAAGGGTGAGGTGTGGGCTGTGTTTTTCTTTATGTTTTAGTGTGTTGGGGATTCTTCGCCCCTTGTACTCTATGTACTCTCTCTTCTTCTTAATAAAATGATGCACAGCTCTTGCATGTACGAGAAAAAAAATATTTAAGTTTTATCGGATATGAATTCAAACAAATAGATAACTGAACATCCATTTCCATCCCTAGTGCTAACATATCACAACATTATCAAGATTCCGAACGTGTATCTAAGGAATTGCTAAACTTTTTTTTGAACATTAAATACAGCAGTGGAGGCCCCCACTGTAGAAGGAATTGCTAAACTGAATTTAAAGATCGTTACAACTACGTTGTTCAAAATAGAGCAGAGGAATACATCTTCATTATTCATGTACAATTTTTTAAAAAAAAACTCCAGAGAGCACTGCCATGTTTCAAGCATATAACAATAGTAACAGAAGAGATTGACTAAATAATGTGGGAGAAATACCAATTGCATGAGACAAGGATGTGATAACTTCAGCTGGTGTATTCAATGGCCCAAAAGTAATGACAGGATAGGCAGATGAGACCGAGAATTTTATAGTGGATTCTTGCCTTAAGTCAATCTGTATCATTGTAAACTATCATTGTGTTAATAGAAAGATCAGTTACACTGTCAACTAGCTAGTATGAGCTATATATGACGAAGGCACTCATCAGAACTCACGTATGCGTGCATACCTCACACGGCATAGTGGTGTCAGCAAGGACACCCAATGCCTTCCCATCAGGGAGGACAGCCAGCACCCATGGGTGCGACTGGTACAATGAAGTGGTTCCTGGTCCATAAGCCCAAGCATCAGTGTTCCAAGTGAAAACCTGACAGATATCATGGCAAGTCAAATTTAAAACTAGTTATATATTCTCTCTATTTTAAATTATAAGACTTTTTAACTTTTCTAAAATAAAATGTCTTATAATTTGAAATAGAGGGAGTATAAAAGAAGCCGACAAAGTATATTTTATAATTTCTTCGATCAGGTTCTGTACTTGTTTCCCAGTTCTTTCCAGTGGGCCGCTTGCTTCACCGGTGCCATAGAAAGATGTCCCAGAAGGAAGCTGTCATGTTACAAAAAGAGAACATGTAGGTAAGCCTAAAAATGTATTGTTTTTACGAGGTAATGTTTCTTAAAGTTCTTTAAGAGAAACAACATATCAAGAGTCAATACATAAACAGAGTTCACTATTATTGGTTAGTATCAGATTTAAGCAGGGACGAAGCTAAAAAAATGCTATATCGACTTAGCTCTACTATAACCTCTTGCAATAGAAAAAAATATAATAGTTTGAAGTAGTCTATATTGAAAACACAGATCCACGATGAAATTCATAAAATATATCATAAAAAATTAAAGGTCTCAGTCCGCCGTACTATATACATCTGTGTCTAAAATAAAAGGGAGTACCAGGGGCTTCACTGGCACGGCAACGGTAGGGGGGGGGGGGGTGGGGGGGCTGGAGCCTCCCCAGGCCCACCGCTGGCTCCGTGAATGGATTTAAGAAAACCATGTTTGGGCAAACATGTCAACCGGCTGCTTCTCGTGTTTGCTTGAAAACAAAGAATGCATTCTTTTTCTTTCTGCTTGTTTGTAACTGCACTTCTTTTTTCTTTAATGCATTTCAGTAGAGGCTTTGCCCCTCCTATTCCTTTTAAAAAAAGGATGCATTGACAGGTTGAAAATTATGAATGTTACCTCAGAATAGATATCATATTAGAAACAATGATAACCATTTTGCTTTTTTGCAAAAAAAAATGATAACCATTTTTGCCAATTTGGCGTGGAGGATGATTGATTTAATAACTACAATGACAGTTTAGCAAAATGGAGCAAGGGCGGATCTGTATTACTCGTTGTGGGTGCAACCGCACCCACGCAAAATTAAAAGACTGGGAAAAGAGCTAAATTTTCACCATATTTGCACCCACATGTCATAGATCATTCCACCCATAAGTCAAGACACATCCCCTTTGGATTTGCTTAGTTCTGCCGCTGAAATGGAGTGCATCTAGAGGTGGCTCACGTGAGCATCACAAGATTATTGAGCGAGTTGCATGCATTTACCTACGAGTTTAAACCAGGTGAAGACTCACTCCTACTTCAACAAAGATCTCAAGATAAGAGCATCTCCAATGGTTCTTAAAACCCACTTCCAATCTTTGTTTTTTGCGGAATTAAAAAAACTCTCTCCAACAAATACTTATCTTAACTTCACTTTAGCGCTTAATAGAAATCGATCGATATGTGTGGAAAAATACGTGTGGAGGGTGACTAGGGGCGTGCTAGCTTTCCTCGTCATAGTACGAGGTCGACATGTCTCTTGTTCACTCACTTTCCAAGGAAAGGTGACCTAGGCCCCACTCCAATCGGGTTGTCCCCCTTCCAACTCCTGACTTTCTTGAGCCATTGGGTGAGCCCAAAACTCCCCTTGAGGGATCAGGCGAGAGAGGGATGGCATCCTGCTGAGCTAACTAGACAGTCCATCATAGGGCGTGACGGAGAACATATTCTCGCCCTCAAGCGCACCTCCCTTATTTCCCCAAGGGTCGGGGAGACAGTGTGTGCCCTCTAGTTGTTGGATTCGGCTGGGGTTGCCAACTGGGTCACCTGATTCGAACTAGACCTCCTCCGCGAAGGCGTAGGATCGGGCGTGATCACTTGATCACTTAAGCGAACCATGTAACAATATTTAAGCTCCTAGGTTGGACACCCTAATATTGATACTTAACAAAACCTAAGTACTAACCTTTGTCATGAGTGTAAATTTGAGCACGGCTAGTACATACCAAGTGATAGAGAAATGAGAAGTCCATGAAATAATGGTGATCAAGCTCCAACTTGGAAAAGAAGAAAGAGAAAAACAAAAACCAAGGAGATCAAGGCAAAGGTATCAAATAGGTTTTTGTTTTGATACTCAAGACACCATAGAGAGTGTGACTATGTTTCGGATCGATAGCCATACTATAAAGAGGGGAATTATTTGCCTAAGTGGTTATCGAATGCCACTAAGTGACATGATTCTTGTATATGCATTAGGGACCTAGTGTTCTAACAATTAACCCTTGAAAATACTTAGAAAAATGCTAACACACATGCACACAAGTTCTACACTTTGTGGTTAACATCTTGGAAGCAAGGGTGAAGAGGTTGTGGACTTAGAAAAAGAAAAGGAGGCGAGGGTCAATGACCGAATGCTGGTCACAAGGTTGTGCGTCCGATGGCAAACCCTAGGTTTGGATCTATCTCTATGGCATGTTCGGATGCACGGCTGGTGTAACACCCTAAAATTTACTCCTTTTGAAATATAGATAAAATTATTTATTTTTTTATTTTTATGTTCATGAAAATATAGGAAAAATAATATTTTTTATTAAATTAAAATTTATCATAAGGCTTAGCAATATTATTATACATACATGCTGGTGCATATGTTTTGATGTGATGCTTGTTGTTCCTTTATGTGTTGAGTGAGCAAAGTTTTTAAAATGCGTTTAGTAGATCGATCTTCCATACGTCTTTATCTTTATCAACCAAATTTCTTGTTTCTCAGCTCAAGTTTTTATTAGGAGCTTCCTAAAATATTTTTTTTGTTATCCAAATCACTTCTTTTAGTTCCTCGTCCATCGAGCAATCTCTACAGACTTTTCGGGAATTTTTCCAGTTTCTGTTCTCACTTTTCTATGAGCATAAATCTAATTTTTAGATGCCCCAAATTATCTCATCATGAGCTCCAAATACTTTATTTGGGTTCTTCATATTCCGTAATGTCTCTGATAATTTTCCCTGAATTTTTGGAGCTTCCAGAGTATTTTTCGCGCTTTAAATAATAATTCTAGACTTTTCTAGAATTATTTTATCTAAAAAATAATTAATTTCGAAAATAATAAATTCTTCATTTTACTCTAACCCAACGTCATCATGATTCAAAGGCAAAATATTTTTTTTACTAATGGGCTTTAATAATTAATTAGGCCTATTAGTAAAGATATCGCTAGTTGACGTGGAGGTGGGGAGTTTCTCTCCCTATATATATATACCAACCCCTTAGGCAAAGCACACCAAAGACTACCATATGGAAAGCCTCTAATTTGAGAATTCCTAAGGTAGTAAAATAAAATTATATTTTCTTCTCTATAACGTGATCGCCATCGTCTCGCCTATACACGACATCTACGAGCGGTCGGCTGCTCCAGCGTTGCTGTAGCTCCAAGAAAGCGTCGCTGCCGGTGAACCTGCTCCCTGTCCACCAACGTAAGCCCCAATCACTATGCCTTTTAGTTTGGAAAACGTAAACTCAGTTCGGTTAGATTTAAAATACGCTTTCTAATATTTACAAAATTGCCACTAAATTTGTTTTGGCCATAAAATATTCATTTTAACTCCGATTTGACCCATTCAAATTTCGTTAGATTCGTATTTACGAGCTCTACAAGTTAGAAGTATTAATTCTCTGTTTTGAAACTTTTTATTTTCACAGTAGCATTTAATTAATTATTTTTCTATAGGAAATCTTGGAAATTTTATATCTTCTATGTTTTAATTCCGATTTTCGTGAACTTTACATCTGTGAGATCGTAGCGATACGTAGAATCATTTTATAAACTTTTTATATTGTTTTTCTACTGTTGGTGTACTGTTCTAATTGTAGCCTTGTTTGCTTCGTATATGTTTTCTCCGATTGTTGGTGTGTTGATGATCGATGATCGAGTTTAGTCGATGAGCAATTCGTGGTGATCAAGAGTGCTTCTCTGATCAAGATCAGAGCCTTGGACAACTAGTAAACCAGCAGGATCAACAAGAGCATTTGGATTAAGGCAAGTATAGCATTTGGATTTTATTTCTGTGACCATGATCTTGTGACTTGATTAATGTTTAAGCAACAAACGATAAAAATGACTTTTTAGCCACTTGATGATTTATCTGTAAGTGATAACCGGGACAATAGTGCAACCATGAGGGCTATAATGGCTCTGGCTTGAGCTCAGCATGAACACCTTTTCTAGCTTGTTAGAGGTTACCCGAAAGGGCGCTAGAGGGGCCTAATCGTTTTGGGTATAGTGTGGCCTCTGTCTGTATGTGTATAGGCTGCGAGTCATTGTGCCATCGGAAGGGGCTCTATATCTGCGTGCTCGGGAAACCTTGCAGCCCTAACATGTTAGACGAACTTTTGAAAGGCTTCATAGTGATCCCTGCCGACCTTCCTTGGTAGTGGGTTAAGAGGTCAACGGGCCTCGGGCGAAAGGGTAAATCATGACTCATGGGTAAAGATGTACAACCTTTGCAGAGTGTTAAAAACTAGTATACTAGCTGTGCTCACGGTCACGAGCGGCCTTGGGAATTCTTACACTAAGGGTGATGATTCCTGTCATTGTTTATTGTTTAATGCTTTACATTATTTATGTCACATTAATCATGAGATTGTGGGATCTATACAATCTAGTTGCTATACTTGTTGAGTTCGACATGGACTCACTCTTGCTATTTCCCCCATACTTCAGGAGGAGTGTTAGGCTTGTGATCAACCAGTCAGTTGGATCCTGTAGAGTGGAGTTAATACCCGATGTTGGAGTTATCTTCCGTTGTTTGCTGCTTAAGGTTATCTCTAATTTAATATGTACGTTATATAATTTATGCATTGTCTTTTGATATTATGTCTTATTTGTAGCTATATGTGAGATTTGACTTCTAAGACTCACATATAATGCATATTTGGTTTTATTCTTAAAATCAGGTATTACAGTGTCTAATCACATGTTCCCGTAAGAGCCACATGTTCCAGTAAGAGCATCGTGTGTCTCGGCGAGCAGACGTAGGAGCGCAGGCGTGATTAGACGTGCAGGGCCTACGTCAGTTCACACCTAACTTTTGCACCACCGGCGAGCATAGAGAGGATCAGACGCATCGGTGCATCTAGTCACCCTTGAACTGACGCGTACGTCATTAAAAACTAGATTTGGATGCTCTTTGTTGTTGATCTAAAGTTGGTCGGCTCAGAGTTAGGTCATACATAGGGGCACAACCAGTCGGTACTTAACTCGTGAGTGCTCAGGTTTTTGACCATTAGAATCCGATGGCTAAGGTTTGAACCATGGACATGTGACAGCCATTGGAGCGATCGGACATTGCCGACCGGACGCAGGGCTAAGTTCGGTCAATGCGTCTGGTCAGCCCGCGAGCTCCCAATGGCTCTTTGAGTTTGGGGCTCTATAGAAAGGAAGGCACTAGCTTGGAGCTCATACTTTTGCCACTTTGACATAATTGACATCTTTAAACAAATACCTTTCACTCATCTCCATCATTGATTTATCATCATAGTAAGATTGAGAGTGCTTCCTAGTGCATTTGCTTGAGTGATTGCATCTAGTGGCACTTGGAGATCGTTTGAGCTGTAGATTTTTTGTTACTCTTAGTGGTTGCCGCCACCTAGATGGCTTGGAGCAGCGGAGAAGAGCATGGCAAGAGTTGAAGATTGTTCTTGGCCACCTCCCGGTGTTTGTGAGGGTCTTGTGCCTTCTCCGGTGGAGCGCCGAGAGATAACTCTAGTGAATTACTCGTGTCATTGAGTTATCTCACTTGTGGATAGATTCTTGTAGCGTCCAAGTGTTGGGCTAGGTTTGTGAAACATCTATTAGTCGTCGAACCACCAAGTGTTGGCTGACACAGCGGGGACTAGCGTGTCGGCAAGAGCATGATCCTCGGGAGAAAAATCTTGTGTTGCTTGTGATTGGATTTCTCCAATGATTGAATTAGCATTCATATTGTGATTGGTTCATCCATCTACACAGTGATATAATCATCCTACTCACTCTTTATTTACTTGCAAACTAGTTGTAGCAAGCTATTTAGTGTAATTAGTTTTGAGAGCTTATTTGCTTGCTAGTTTAGTATCACATAGTGGAGCTCTTTAGTGGAGCTTGTTTGAGAGCTCATAGTGAGTAGTGACTTAGCATTGTTGTGTGCCTAAAGATTGTAAAGAACTAGAATTGTTGGTATAAGTGACTTGCAATCCTTATATAGAGCCAGAGCAAAATTACATTTCGTCATTTTGGTTACTAACCACTTGCCCTAGTTTATTTGTAGTGAATTTTTTATATGCTATTCATCCTCCCTCTAACCATTCAGGACCTTTCAAACTTCTCCAAAGATTTCTTTGCTCTAGCCTCTTCCAGTAGGTAGGCTACGACCACTGCTAGCCTAGCCCTGCCTCGCTGTGCAAACACATGGTTGAGATATGGCCATGTGTGAGTGATGAGTGTTTGTCAAGGAGGTGATTAGAGCTTTAGTTAAATGTCCTTGTGACTGACCAAGATATGAGTTGTATGTGCAACATGTCTCTTGGCTTATGAATGTGCAAGTGTTGAGCACTTGAGCGCGAGACGATCGACGACAACAGAGAAGGTGAAGTAGGAGTCCATGTGCGATTGACCAGTGAGGAGTGAAGGGTAGACACAGAGGCTTGGACCTAAAGGACTAATGGCCGAAGGATGGACTATGTATGGCTATCACTTGGACATGTCATCGAGCAAGGGTACAAGCAAGACAACGATGAAGACAACGTGTGATTGGTGTCTAAGCCGAGTTTGGACAAAGTCAAGGCAAGGCGTTGTGACTTGCGAGCACGTGGTGGACGACCGTGCTGAGGACATGGAGGACATGCATCGACATCACATGCTTTACATAAAGGCTACATGGCCTACAGGGTTGGGCGGTTTCAGCCTCAAAACTACAGATGGAGTGGTTTCCGTGTTTGGAAACCAGGGGGAGAATCTCGAGATGACACATGGCGTCATCGAAGAGCTTGTGTTCAGACAAAGCGACTTCATGAAGGGCTTGTGGCCGTCCAATGCATGGAAATCAAGTCGAACCATTTCAATCCTAGTAGTTAAGTGGTTCATGTCTAATAACCCTACAAATAGAAGTGGCTGCCCAAGACAGCCATCCTTTCACCCCCTTGCTATTTTCCATAGGATTAGCCAAGAACTTCATGTTTTAGAGAGATTATTAGGCTAGAGAGAAGTAACCACCTCTTAGGTTTGTATCTCGTCTGAAGCGGGAGGATGTTTGGGAGGAGGCTAATCTGATGTATAGATCAATTACATTCATGGTTTGGTAATTGAAGTTTTGGATGAATTCTCGAGTTTATCCTTTCACTCCTCCAATTTCTCTTTTTCGGTGATTTTCTAGCCATTTTGGGGAGTTTTTTGTGCTACTGATTTGGCTGATTATTTGGCATGTTTTGTGAGTTATTGGGACCCTTGGAATGTATCTAAATCATACCTTGAAGCTTAGCTTCTATTCTCTTGGTTTCAAGCCCCAAAACTCTCTTATTATTTTTGGTGAATTCTTCCGAGACCTTTGAGCAAAGCTTTTGAAATTGATCTTGGTCACAGCTATGGCACATGGGGTACATATGCGTAAGCTTTGCCTTCAATCAATTTCCTATGAGCACTCTCAAATCAACCTCTCTCAAAAAAAAAAAAAAAATTAAAACCCCAGTTTGAGAGAGTGTTTTTTAAATCTGGTGGTCAAGTTTCAAGGTGATCCTGGAAAAGGGTGTGTGCAAAATTTCAGCTTATTCAAATTTCGTTTGATCAGAGTTTCGTCTTTTTCTTCTTTGTGAGATTTCTAATGTTTCGACGATGGCGGCCAGAAAGCATTAAATTTCCATGTCAACCATTAGCAGCTAGGACTATCATCGCAACGTCATACACATGCCCCGTACCTTGACGACGACCTTCTGAACACCCCCGACGACCTCGCACGTCGGGAGGACCGCCGGCGCGTCGCTCCCCTCCCTCGGCACCTCCCGCCGCCGCGGATCGGCGAACGAGAGGCTGGGCCCCGCCGCGGCGCGCGCTGCCTCCGACGCGTCGAACCGGAACACCCCTTCCTCCAACACGCGCACCCACACCATATCACCCGCCGCCGCCGCCATCCGGCCGGCCGGCCTCTCCCGAGCGCGCGCGTGGCGGCCGTCCGCGTTGGTGGTAGCGGAAGCGGAAGCGGAGGCGGAGGCGACCAGTGCAGCCGCGGTGTGGTTTGCGTAAGCGTGGAGGCGGCGGCTGGCGAGCATCGTGTCCTGCTCGTCTTGTAGTAGTAGTAGTAGTAGGAGCCAGCCGCGGCGCTGCTTTGCTTGCGTGGATTCGTGTTTGTTTAATGATCGAGCGACGCGGGAAGGGTTTTTGAAAGACGCGAGAGACTGGCTGCACAGCCTGCAAGTGCAAGTGCTCCTCCGGTGCCGAGTCAGTATCTCGATGGATGGGGGTCCTCTCACACGTCAGCGAGAGATGCATGGGCACGTACTGGTGAGTGGTGACTAGACTCTGACGGACGGGCACACGTAAGCTGCTTTGCTTGCTGCTGACGAGGAAGCTTAATTACCACTGAAACACGCAACGCAAATGATAATTATATTGAGCGTCATGAAACATGACCACGCATCGTTCGACGTCGACTTCAATTCTTTTTATAGCTATATGTACTAGTCTTCTTATTAAATTTTAAGGTGGATTGACACGCCCGTGGTCACCGTTTTTTTACCCTTATAGTTTTAGCTTTTCTATTAGTTTGTAGCTTCCACACCAAGATAAGTGATGCGCGGAGTTAAACATGAAAACTTGAGTACTTGACCTTAGGTCCTTAGAGAACCCAACCCTCATGTTGACAACTAAAATTGTCCATTTTGTGAAGTTGTGGAATGGACTTCGCCATCGTATTTCTCTTGTCAAGACGGTAAAAAAAACATATATGAAACATCTAATTCGGAGTTCAGATGAAGAAGCTATGCTCTCGAGAAAATGCTCCATAGTCTACCTAGGGGTATGCCCAAGGTAGTATATTATCGGCAGACAGGTGCGTAAGCTACGAACTAAATGGTGACGCAAGACAAAGACAATGATTTTATCCAGATTCAGCCGCTATGAGGGCGTAATACCTACGTCTTGAGTCTGATTGTATTGATAATATGAGATGTAATGTGTTGAGTTGAGTTATCCTCTAAGGGAACCTCTGCCCCTCCTTATATACTATGAAGGGACAGAGTTACAAATAAAGTATCCTATTTGGTATAATATCTTTTTATAGTCTTGCGGTGCACGCCGACCAGCGTCGTGCGCCACACGTCTTCATCTTGTGGGCTGGGCCACCTCCGATGGTGCGGCCTATGTCGAGCCATGAGGGTTTAGGGGTTTATACCCCCACAGTGATGTACAAGGAGTAAAGTGATCAAGGCAAAGATATAACTATAGGATTTTGCTTTTGCTGGTCTAAGATGAGTAGAAAAGTGATTGACCGAATTTAGGATAGATAGATGACTATCAAGAGATGGAATCATGGTCATCTCATGAGTCAAGTGCTACTAGGTTAATATCTTAGGTATTTACATTAGAATCTAGTAGAGTGTTAACATAACTCCTTTGAAAAAATGTTTATGAAAATGCTAACATACATGCACATGGTGGTAGACATTTGGTGGTGTTAGCACATTTGCAAAGGACGTGGCGTTTGAGGGGTAGAGGCGTTTGGGATCCTCTCTCCCTCACACTGAGCTTGCGAGGCGTTATTCAACGTTTTTATGAAAATGGAATGCCTATTTTCCTTTGCACCAAAGGCGGTGTTGAGGATGCGAAATCGCGTGAGTCACTCATCGAATGCTGGGTCACACAACGTCGGACGTTGAGGCCGTGTCCGACGAGTGCAGCACAGTTAGGCGCAAAGTGTTTTGCACGTCAAAGCATCCGACGCCTCAGCGTTAGAGCATCTGACATTTGCAGGCACAGTAGCATGCTCAGTCGTGTTTTGTGCAACTGACACTGGGAGCGTCCAATACCCTAGCATCAGATGTGTCCGGTGCATGAGCGAGGTTTTTTGAACCTTACTAAGTAGCGTCTTGTGTGAGGTGGTGCATCTGACGCCTTGCGTCTGACGCGTTTGACGCATGCTTCAGCTATTCGTAAAGTTCTCAGTGACCGTTGAAGATCAACGGGTCATATTTGAAGAGTGACACATGGTAGAGATCTAACGCGCGTGGCAAGTGAGCATCGGACGCTAGGCCGTGTCTGACGGGCAAGCATCTGAGCATCCGACGCCCTCGAGTTTGCTTCTAACGGCTAACCTTTGAGTGAAACGTTATAAATAGAAGGTGGCTGGGTTCAGGGAGCTCCCTCTTGCACATTTGAATACTTGAGGCATACTTTGAGGTAGAGAACATATCCTCCACTAATATCCTTGCTTAATTGCTCATCCTAGTGAGATTAAGTGAGATTCAAGTGTATTGTATTCAGAGTTGCATCTAGTGGCACTTGATCCTTAAGTTGGCTACAGATTTCTTGTTACTCTTGGGTGTTTCTCGACACCCTAGACGACTTTAAGCAGAGAAGGTGTCGAGCTTATGATTGAAGATTATTTTGAGCCTCACCAAGTGATTTGTGAGGAGTTCTTGAGTCTTCCCTACGGGAGGTCACAATTGGCTACTCTAGTAGATTGCTCATGGCTTGAGGATCCCCATCTTGTGAGTGAATGTGCGGCACTCACTGAGGGTTTGGTCTTGGATTGTTAATTAGCTCGTGTAACCATCAAGTTGATGTATTGCCACAACGAGGACTAGCTTGTCGAGAAGCAAGTGAATCATAGTAAAAAATCATGTGGCATCTCTTGCCGAGGATTTCATCTTGTGTATGCAATTGTGATTGATTCTTGATTATACCTCTACTCGTCAACATTGGTATAAGAATCCTCACTCACTCCTTTACTTACTTGCTTACCTTGCTAGTTGTTTAGCTTGTGTAGTTTTGTTTCTAGGTTAAGGAGTAGAGCTAGGTGTTGCCTTGCCTTGTTGGTTTGTTTTAGTGTTTAGCCTTATACTAGACTTGTGTAGGTGGCTTGCATAGCTTAGTTGTGCTAGTGCTAAAATCGCTTTGCCATTTATTTTACTAACACACTTGTTTATTTGAGGTTGTAGAATTTTAATAGGCTATTCACCCCATCTCCAGCCATTCGGACCTTACAAGGTTCTCAGAACATGGACCCACTCCCTGTCTGCTAAGGGTGTAAGTACATGTTCCAATCTAAGCATGGATGAAATGATTGATGGGACCAAGTGCAAGCTTTGTCTGTCTGATAGTGACACCCTTTGTATGTTGATGAAATAACACATTTGCATGTGGTTTGGGATGAGATGCTACCCAGTCTTGACGTACATGAGGACTCAACATCTGCACTTGAGACCCACCATAACTTCTTGCAACAATTAACAGGTGATAGCGAGGACTTTGATTGCGACATGAGAAAGCTATTTGCGGACTAGTCACCAACAATGTGCTCACACTTGTTAATGGCTTGTTAATGAACCTAGAGCATTGTGTGGTTGACACCAACAAAGTTTGTGATGAACAACCTCTTGTAAATGCTGTGTGGGATGAGGAGTTGATGCATGGGCTTGGATCACATGAAGAACAAAAACTTCTCGATGATGAAATTCTTGTCTATGATGGTGGCTAGTAATCTTGGTATGGGTGCTGCACATCATGAGTTTGAGGAAATGATTGGGCTTGATGGTTAATGTTGATCAAGAATCAGAAGAAATAATGTTTAATGAGGCTAGTAAAACTTGTAGGTAGAAGAATATGTTGATTTAAGAATGGCGCTGCTCTCCATAGGATGTGTCGTAGACCACTTCTCCACATAATGTATTAAACATCACTGTGGTGCTCTCTTTGCAATTGGTCAAAATCCATCAGGGAGGAACAATGGTTTTATCCTGATAATGTTCAGCAACTGGTCATCATTGGTTTATTTCAATCAGTGTTGTAATGACACGAAATGTATTTGACATAGTGCTAGCATGGAGGAACAATGGTTTTATCATGAGAGCAAGTGCACAAGTAAGACTACCTAAGAGACCAAACTTTCTTGCTAGGCATTTTTATCAAGTCAAGGAAGAAGGTTTAGAATTTGTTGGAGAGTGTACTCTATTCAGTTCTGGATAGAGAAATTTTGAGCAAAAATCTATTTGGAACAGAAGTTAGAACTATGGACTTATGCAGAACTATTCTTTGAGTGATAAGTTGACATTATGGCAACTAGAGGTTTGCAGCAATGGTGCAGGTTGACAAGAGCATGTGCTTTTGTATTCGGCAATGGGATCTAGGAGGCAAGAACATCCCCTTGGGGATAAGGTTGGATTCTAAGTGGCGGAAATGTCACACCTAGCATATGGATCGTTCGTAGCACGACGAGGCCCATAGTCCAGGCTAGCCAGGAGCACAAAAAGCGGGCATAAAAAAAGCAAAGAAATAAAACAGAGGGCAATAGAAGGCTTCTTCCTTGCGTTATTGAATTCCATTTCTCTGATTTTCTCTGTGATTAGCTCACGTCCGCGCTTCAATCTAACCGTGGGCTCTTAAACCATTTGGTATGTCTCCTCCGTAGAAGCAGGAGCCAATCGAAACAAGGGTATGTTCGCTTGGCTGAAAGTATTTTTTGTTAATTTGTTGTGAGAGGAAAACACTGCTGAATGACTAACAGATTTTGCATCATACTAGCGCTGCAAATTGCTACAAAACTGAGCAGTGCATTTACATCTGGTGTTGGACCTCAAACTCTGGTTATCCTATAAGCCACAGGCAATTGATATTAAAAGATGAGAACCAAGTTCTGCTGAACAGCCTGGGAATCATGATTTTCAAACAAAAATTGACTAACTGAAACAAATAGTGGAGATTGCAACAGCCACAGCTTTATTAATGCCAGTCATGAACAGCTGCAGAGATTGCAGAGCAACCTGTTTTTAGCAGACCCAACGTCCTCCAATAGGTAACGACACTAATGACCCGACTCCAAAATACCATGAAAGACAACCGTCAATACAAAGACCGTAAAACAAGTGCGAGGCTGAACTGAAACATCCTCCAAATTTGTATTTTTATTTCTGTTGTCCGGGTAGTGTTTAGCTTGTTTGCCGCACCTCATACTGGTGGCAAATCCTCAATGGCGTCTCGTTAGACACTGGTCTTTCCTCTGACCAGAGCTCCATGTTCACATCACCAGTTCCCCAGTGCACAAAGCATTTGCTAACCTCCTTGGGATTAAACCGATTCACCAAGCTGAGCCCAACACACTTGTCCACTAGCATCCATTCCCCTGAGAATTTGCCAAAAGTAAATGAGTTAACCGAGATGGGCGAAGGTGGAAGGGTCTTCAAATTGTACAGAGTAACTTACCGTTGGGTCTGAGGTCTCCCTCAAACGTTATTTCTCCTGCCTCCGGGGAGATCTCTTGCTTTGAACCATTGATGGCCGTGAAAGCAACCACTACCTCAGTTGGGTGCAGCAGGGTGAATGTAGGATGAACTCGTAAACAGACCAACCTTCACAGTGGAAAACAGAATTCCATGTTTCAAAATAGTCTTGAAAGAATCAATTGAACGGCTAAAAAAACATTACAAATAACCTCACGCAACAAATCCACGCAATACAAAAGAGTGTCATTTTGAGTTGCATACACTCACCACATTAAAACTTAGACAAGAAATTCCTGTTGAATACTTTAGTTGAAGTTCTGAAATGGATTAACTAGATTTGCGTTGAAATGTACTTCCAAAATATTCAAATTTGTTATATTTGCATGCATTTCACACTGGTGATATGCGATCAAAGTAGAGCACTAGTGACTATACAGATGTACAAAAGGACACTTTTTAATGAGTGAAATAGCTAATTTTTTCTATAAATAATTGAGCCAAGCATATTAGATGCAAGCTCCAAAGCAAAAAAAAACATAGACATGATCAAGGATAAGATCAGATGATGCCTGGAACCAAATGAGCATAATGTTTTGTTTAGGGTGTCATCTTTGTTCTGTAATGTGTCTAGTCCATAAACAGAAGTAGCACCTATATTTCAGCAACATAGGAAGAGGCAAGAGGCCAGGAGGGCAGTGCTAACGTGGGCATAATCATAGTTCCACTAGGTGGCGCCTAGGCGCGATTAGGCGCTGGGCGAGGGGTAACCGCATCGCCTAGGGGGGTAGGCGGCATCTAAGCGCTGGGCGGCGTCGAGGCGGTCGCAGAGCTAGGCGAGCCACAAAATTTTGCCCCCGCGGGCTGATGGCGCGGCGCGGAGGCGGACGACGTGGCCTTTCGCACGCGCGCGGATGGCTTCGGCCGTGGGAAATCACGTGAAATCCCCGCCGCCTCCTCCGTCCTCCTGCTCCACCGCCGGCTGCTACCCCGCCCCAAGGTCAGTCCCCTTCCCTGCTCATCTTCTCTCCCCCCGCCGGCAACTCCTCCCCTGCTCATCTCCCCTCCGCCGCCGGCAGCTCCTCCTCCCCTGTTCCTCCCGGCGCCTAGGGAAACGCCTAGAACGCCTAGGCGGATTCTAGTCGGTGACCCTCCGCCTAGCACCTAGCGCCTAGCTGAACTTTGGGCATAATCATAACTTCATGCAGCCAGTTGGCATAAAATAGCTTCACAGCATTTTAGGTGTGGGCTACGAACATGCAGGCTGACAAGTGCCCCTCTTTCTTTCTCTTTCTTTGCTTCAATTGCTCTTAAAAAAATTCATTTCTTCTAGACTAAGCTTTGCTCTAAAAAAATCAGTTCTTCTAGACTTTTTTTTTTAAACGCAGGAGACCTGCGATTCATTGTATTATTATAGAGATGAAAATAGGGGGGTCCCCGACAGGATCCTCACTAATACGGGGACCGGATATGAGTGAGGCGATTACACATACACAAAGTTTAAACACATAGTGAACAAGCACAACACGACCTTAGCTAAATGGACCTATTCAACTAGAGTCAAACCTAGCCGTTCAAGCTTCTTCCAGCCAAGCACCAAAGGCTATGCTCATTCTTCATATCATTCCAAATCCTGTTAATAGAAGGGGAAGCCCCCTCAAAAACACATGCATTCCTTTGCTTCCAAATAACCAAGGCCCATAGAATATATAAAGAGTTCACACCTTTCTTGTGCTCCTTGCTAACTCTGCTTATTGTCATGCGCCACCAATCAGCAAAGCTCAGTTCATTATGTCGAAGGACTGAGTCTGCTAGGTATTCATTTCTTCGACTAAGCTATAAATTGTATAAAACATTCTTTCCTGCTCAAGCTCTTACTTTGAAGTCCAGTGTTAGAGTATGAGTGTATTAGGCCCATGAGGCCATGTATGTCAGAAAATTTGTTACCACTGTGACTGGATGCTGCCTGAGATGATCACTATGGAAGCAGAGGATGAAGTCGGTTGCAGTACTGAGTCCACGGGCAAGAGGCACGTTTCCAAGCGGACAGCAGGAAGTCGGGCGGCAGATGGCCGCTTGTGCGCGCGTGAAGACAGGCGCGCGTGCCACGCACGTGCAGGTCGGACGAGATCCGCGCGTCGACGAAGTCCGCGCGTGAAGACCCGCTGCCCCTCGCGTCCGTCCGCGCGCCGCGCGTGAGATGACGCGGCCCCGCGCGTGAAGACCCAGACGCGAGTCGACGAAGTCCGAGCGTGAAGACCCGCTGCCCCTCGCGTCCGTCCGCGCGTGAGATGACGCGGCCCCGCGCGTGAAGACCCAGACGCGGCCCCAAGATGCAGATGACGCAGCGCGACGGCGACGAGCTGCCCGCTGGAAAACAGAGGAGCCGCCCGCTGGAAAACAGAGGAACCCCAACGCGAAGGGCGTGCGGCCACCAGAAAAAAAAATGGATCTTGGGTGATTAGGGATCAGATTAGCCCTAATTCGACCCTAAACCTTGCTTTGTTACCATGTTACTAACCTTAGTAATTTGAGAAGATGATAACCTCATGGGCCATATGGGCCTATATTAGATGGGCCTATATTAATGGAGTTATCATCTTCTCAAATTACTAAGGTTAGTAACATGTCATACTATATTGCTACCTAAAAGGACCAAGGATGCGCCTAGAGGGGGGGGGTGAACAGGCGTTTCTGGTAATTTACAACTTAAAACGCGGAAACGATTAGAAGTGGAGTTTTTCACGCAAATGAAAAACTCCACACAACGATTGAGAAACAATTGTAAACAATATAGAATAAGTCTAACACCTGCACCACAGAGATTAGATCACAGAAAGATATATTCTTGACGAGTCGCAAATACCAGACGCGTCCGGTAGCAACACGGACACGTCCGAGATACACGAGCACACAACACCTAGCTGTTTCTGTTCTCCAGCTTCTCCTAAACCTACACACAACTTAAATAATGAAATATAAATATACAACACCCTGTAAACTAGTATCCAGCAAGATCAAACAATTTATATATGAAGTGTTGTGCTGTCCCAAATCGGACACGTCCGGCTTGGTCTCGGACGCATCCGGAATTCACGAGCTGAGGATATTTAATCCTTGTGCTGTGAAACTTCTTCCTCTACCTGCAGGGACCTCAAACATAGTAAATATGGTACTAGAACCCTGCAGAGTAGCTCACACAACAGATAAGGCACAAATTTCAAATGTAATGCAAAGGGAGACACAAAGTTTGTTTTACCGAAGTTCAGTCTCCGTCGAGACCTAATCTCCGTTGAGGGGGCTACCACTAAGGTCACTCTAGCTCAAAGGTCCTCCCTAGAGGATATCGCGAAGGAAACTCTAGCCGGAGTCTCTTTCAACTCCAAATCCTCTTTCCACTAGCTGATTTCTTCCCTCGCGGAGGCGAAATTTGACCTGCACAAACAATCCGAGGCAACCACAAACACTTGGGAGCTCTCTGGCGACGCCTAACCGTCTAGGACCGAAGAGTCCAAGAGTAACAAATGCAAATCACGAGATAGACAATATGCTCAAGTGCTCAATGTAAGACATAATCTGCTGCCCCCTTTCTCTCTTCTTCCTGTCCAGGACAGAGACATGTAGTGGATCAGATCATCTCATGGCTGGTCAAGTCTCTAAGTCCTGTAGAGTATAAGGCAATAGGCCATACTTGTACTAGTAGAAGTACACCAGCAGTATGGCTGGTACTAGTGTAGTTGTTGGCTGATTTCAGCCTTGTACCCTAGGTGTATGTAGTTGGTAGAGCTGTACCTTAGAGAGTACATGTCTTGGTGTATATAAACCAGCCCAATGCAATGGAACCAGCAGCAAGTTCATTGCCACTCATTCAGTTCCAGTTTCAGTTCAAGTCTGAAACTGTGTGTGTGCTGTGTGCGTGTGCAGTAGTAGCTCAGGGCTTTTCTTCTACCTTGAAGCAGGGGAGAGGGAGAGGAGAGGAGAGCAGGTGCTGCTCACCTCGGTGCAGGGTTGTTGTGCCAACAAGTGGTATCAGAGCCGTACAAGCCGTAGCTTGGTCCCCTGACCAGCGATGGCGGAGAGTGCGGGCCGGAATGGTGGCGGGGAAGGTGGTGAGCGACAGCTCCAGCCGGCGCCACCGCAGGTGGAGGTGCGCGTGGTAAAGGAGTTCGGTGGCAGCGGCTCCTGGCCCATGCTCACTCGCACCAACTACGGTGAATGGGCGACGCAGATGAAGTGGAAGCTTCGCGCGCGCAAGTGGTGGCGGGCGATTGAGGAGGATGACCGCACCGAGGACGCCCAGGTGGGAGTCATGGAGGCGCTCATGGCCTCGACGCCGGCGGAGTACCATGAGGCGCTGGGCGCGAAGGACACCGCGAAGCAGGCCTAGGAGATGCTGGAGTCCCTGCGCATTGGCTCGGATCGAGCTAAGAGGGCGAGGATTCAGCAGCTGCGCAGGGAGCTGAACGACATCAAGTTCAAGCCCGGGGAGTCGGTGGAGGACTTCACCCTTCGCCTCCAGTCCCTGGCCACGCAACTGGCCACCTACGGCAAGAAGGTGGACGACGAGGACCTCGTCACCAAGCTGCTGTGCACCGTGCCGGCAAGATACTCGCAGCTCGCCATGTCCATCGAGACCATGCTGGACATCTCCACGCTGTCTCTGGAGGACGTGGCCGGGCGGCTGCGGGTAGCAGAGAGCCGCACCACGCCGGCGCCGGAGAAGGAGAAGCCCAAGCTCCTGCTGACCGAGGAGGAGTGGTCAGCACGCATGAAGGAGAAGAGGCGGTCCGGGGAAGGCTCCAGCCGTGGTGGCGGCGATCGCGGCGGCGGCAAGCAGCAGAACAAGGGGCCGGCGGACAAGAGGAAGGGCAAGAAGAAGTTCACTGACCCGAATGCCTGCCGCAAGTGCGGCAAGGTTGGGCACTGGGCGCGGGAGTGCCCGGAGCGCAAGGAGAAGAAGGATGAGGCGCACCTGGCTCAGGACGACAGCGACGGCGATCACGCACTCCTAATGGGGGTGTACTGCGCGGAGCAGAGCGGCAGAGAAGAAGGGTTGGAGGCGGAGCAGAATCCTGCGCCGCTGGCTATCCATCACTTTGATGAGCCGCGAGCGCAGGTCCATCTTGGAGTCGCTGGAGATGAGTCCGAGCAGCGGTGGTACCTGGATTCCGGCGCGAGCAATCACATGACAGGCTGCCGCGCCGCCTTCTCCGAGCTGGACGAGAAGCATGCCGGGAGCGTCCGGTTCGGGGACGGCTCTCGGGTGGAGATCCGCGGACGAGGGACGGTGCTGTTCAGGTGCAAGAACGGGGAACACCGAGCGCTCTCGGAGGTCTACTACATCCCCGAACTCCGGTCGAGCATCGTCAGCTTGGGACAGCTGGACGAGCACGGCGCGGAGGTGCTCATCCGCGGCGGCGTGCTCCGGATCAGGGACTAGGACGGTCGGCTCCTGGCAAAGGTAAAGCGATCACGCAACCGACTTTACCTCCTTGATTTGAAGATCGAGCAACCAGTGTGCCTAGCAGCAGCGTGCACAGAGAAGCCATGGTTGTGGCATGGCCGGTTCGGCCATCTCAACTTCGATGCGCTGGGCCGGCTCGGGAAGATGGTGGACGGTCTACCGGAGATCAGGCACGCAGGCGAGCTCTGCGACAGCTGCTTGGCGGGGAAGCAGAGGCGGCTGCCGTTCCCCAAGGCAGCCAAGCGTCGCGCAGAGGAGCTGCTCGAGCTGGTCCATGGGGACCTCTGCGGACCAATCACGCCGGCGACCCACGGCGGGCGGAGGTACTTCCTCCTGCTCGTAGATGATTGCAGCCGCTACATGTGGCTGCAGCTTCTAACGAGCAAGGCCGAGGCAGCGGACGCCATCAGGCGCTTTAAGGCGCGGGTGGAGGTGGAGTCCGGGAAGAAGCTGAAGGTGCTGAGGACAGACCGCGGCGGCGAGTTCACGGCGATAGAATTCGCCACCTACTGCGCCGAGGAGGGGGTGGGGCGCCATCTCACTGCGCCCTATTCTCCTCAGCAGAACGGCGTGGTGGAACGCCGGAACCAGACCATCGTTGGGATGGCGCGTTTGATGATGAAGGCGAAGATGCCGGGAGCTTTCTGGGGCGAGGCGGTGAGCACGGCCGTTTTCATCCTCAACCGGGCTCCCACCAAGGCGCTGAAAGGACAGACACCGTTCGAGGCATGGCATGGGCGCAAGCCTAGTGTCTCGTTCATGCGCACATTCGGCTGCATTGGCCATGTGCGCACCACCAAGCCAGGGCTTCACAAGCTGGAAGATAGGAGCACCAAGGCAGTGTTCCTTGGCTACGAGGATGGGTCCAAGGCCTACAGGCTCTACGATCCGGCTGGCGGGAAGGTGATGGTGTCCCGAGATGTCGTCTTTGATGAGGCGGCTGCCTGGAGGTGGGAGGAGGAGACCGATTTGGGGGGAGCATCAGAAGGCGGTGGCATCAACGACTCCTTCGACGTCGAACACCTGGTGATTCAAGGTCATGGCACAGCGGCTGAGCAGTCACCAGAGCCTGCAGCCGGGAGAGGTGTCGAGTCACCAGTTGCAGCAGAGGAGCCACCCAGTCCAGGCAGGACTGGGCACCTGGATACGCCCGGGCCGGCCTGGGAAGAGTTCCCTGGCTCACCCGAGCAGAGGACACCAGCTGCGGCCACTGTGGAGTACGCCTCGCCACCTTCCAACGTCTCAGATTTCGTGGATGCCTTCCATGAAGGGGAGGAGGTGCGGTTCCGGCGGGTGGACAACGTGGTCGGGGAGGCAGCCGTGCCAGGACTGGCCGATCGGCTGCTCGACGACGGTGCCCACACTTTGCTCTTGATGAGCGCAGAGGAGCCGGGCACGTTTGCAGCTGCGGAGCGCGATGGAGCATGGCGGCGTGCGATGCTCGAGGAGATGAAGTCCATTGAGGACAACCGCACCTGGGAGCTTGTCGATCCACCGGCGGGATGCCGACCGATCGGGCTCAAATGGGTGTACAAGGTCAAGTGCGACGAGCGAGGCGCCATCGTGAAGCACAAGGCACGGCTCGTCGCCCGCGGATTCGTGCAGCGGGAAGGAGTTGACTTCGAGGAGGTCTTCGCACCAGTGGCGCGCATGGAGTCGGTGCGACTCCTGCTTGCGCTCCCGGCGGCCAAGGACTGGCAGGTCCACCACCTCGACGTCAAGTCTGCCTTCCTCAATGGCGACTTGGCGGAGGTGGTCTTCGTCAAGCAACCGCCAGGATTCGTGCAGGCGGGGCAGGAGCAGAAAGTGCTGCGGCTTCGGAAGGCGCTGTATGGACTGCGTCAAGCTCCGCGCGCCTAGAATGCCAAGCTCGACGCCACCATGACGGAGCTTGGATTCACACGATGCGCCAGCGAGCATGCTCTGTACACCCGACGACGGGGAAGGAGCACCTCATCGTCGGGGTGTACGTCGATGATTTGATCATCACCGGCGCGCGGGCGAGCGACATCGCTCGGTTCAAGGAGGAGATGGCCAGCCAGTTCAAGATGAGTGATCTCGGATCACTGTCTTACTACCTCGGGATTGAGGTGAGGCAGGGGGCGGACTCCATCAACCTTGGCCAGCGGGCGTACGCGCTCAAGCTACTGGAAAGGGCAGGCATGGTAGGCTGCAAGCCAGTGGCTACACCGATGGAGGAGCGCGTGAAGCTCTCCAAACAGAGCACGGCGGAGAAGGTGGATGCCACCTTGTACCAGAGCATCGTCGGTGGTTTGAGGTGGCTCACGCATACCCGGCCGGACATTGCGTTCGCCGTCGGCTATGTGAGCCGCTTCATGGAGGATCCGCGGGAAGATCACTGGGCGGCAGTGAAGCGCTTGCTGCGTTACGTCCAGGGGTCAGCGGAGATGGGGCTCATCTTCCCCAAGCGCGGTGGGCTTCGGCTGTCTGTCTTCAGCGAGGCGCCACCCAGGACAGGGGAAGCAGAGCTGGTGGCTTACAGTGATGCGGACATGGCCGGGGACGTGGATGGACGGAGGAGCACCTCTGGGGTGCTTGTGTTCCTCGGGACTGCACCGGTTGCCTGGCAATCACTGAAATGGTGGCTCTGTCCACTTGTGAAGCGGAGTATGTCGCGGCAGCGACGGCAGCATGCCAGGTGGTGTGGCTCCGGCGGTTGCTGAGTGAGCTCACAGGAGGTAAAGCTCAGGCACTGGCACTGAAGATGGACAATCAGCCGGCCATAGCATTGGCAAAGAACCCAGTTCTCCACGACCGAAGCAAACACATTGATGTGAAGTTTCATTTTCTTCGTGATTGCGTCGATGGAGGGCAGCTGGTCATCGAGTTCGTCGAAACTGGTCGACAACTCGCTGACATCCTCACCAAGTCACTCGGGAAGCTTCGGTTTCAGGAACTGAGGAAGATGATTGGCATGGTGGAAGTCAAATGAGGGCAGCAAAGATTAGGGGAAGATTGTAAGACATAATCTGCTGCCCCCTTTCTCTCTTCTTCCTGTCCAGGACAGAGACATGTAGTGGATCAGATCATCTCATGGCTGGTCAAGTCTCTAAGTCCTGTAGAGTATAAGGCAATAGGCCATACTTGTACTAGTAGAAGTACACCAGCAGTATGGCTGGTACTAGTGTAGTTGTTGGCTGATTTCAGCCTTGTACCCTAGGTGTATGTAGTTGGTAGAGCTGTACCTTAGAGAGTACATGTCTTGGTGTATATAAACCAGCCCAATGCAATGGAACCAGCAGCAAGTTCATTGCCACTCATTCAGTTCCAGTTTCAGTTCAAGTCTGAAACTCTGTGTGTGCTGTGTGCGTGTGCAGTAGTAGCTCAGGGCTTTTCTTCTACCTTGAAGCAGGGGAGAGGGAGAGGAGAGGAGAGCAGGTGCTGCTCACCTCGGTGCAGGGTTGCTGTGCCAACACTCAAGTGGTGGCTTGCTCTCTAATTCGAAAATCTTTCAACCCACAAGTTGGATTTGTCAATGTAGATCAAACACTCACAAAGAGAGCGTTGGGGAGAGTTAGCAAAGCTCAGCAATGTGTCTCAAAACCAGTAGAATCAGCAGCCCCAAAAGAAGAGGGCTGAGGGGTATTTAAAGCCAGATTTGAAAACTAGTCGTTAACTAGCCGTTGGCCATACCGGACACGTCCGATATGGTGATATGGTCGAGGCCAAAAGGCTTTACCCCTGTTAGCTTGCTACTCCCTACCACGAAGAAGCCTACGTCGGAACTCCCGACGTACGTCAGAACTTCCGACGTGTCAGCACTGCTGACGTGCGCCGGAAGTGCTGACACGCGCCGGAACAGCTCCTTGATCAGCACATCTCAAAAAGTCAGTATCCACAACAGCATCGGATTTGGGAGAGGCATTGGTTCTTCATAGATACCATCTGATGGGCCTCTACTTCCCTCTGCTTGACTTCCATATCTCTTTCTCTTGTTTTTGTTCCCATCCACGAAGCTTCCATATCACTTTTACTTTCATATAGTGATTAAGTCAAACGGTCGGAAATGGTTTCTACTGCATATAAATAAAAGACAGCACACTAGCAATTTAGTGATTAAGTCAATGGTCTGTAAAAATTTTGAGTTTTGTGGGCCACCATCTCTTGGTATGAGGAAATGCTTCAGATATTGTCCTTGGAGGCATGGGGAGGAGAGGTTACCTGTTCTCAAGTGGCAGATTGTGTATGTATCCTCTCTTCCTGGCAGCAGCACAGAAGTACTTCGACCCTCGCTTTCACTTGTTCAGACAATCCATCATCTCCCCCGGCATTCCCCTGCACCTTGCCGGAAGCTGCCCCAGCATGGTTCGACCGCTCACGGAGGAGGGGATGGAGGCCGCCGGCACGGGCTTCGACAGCTAGCCGTGCACCCACCGCTACACGGTGGGGGACGAGGTCGAGGTCCTCTTCAACGGGCCGGGCTTCCGTGGCGCGCGCTATGAGGCCACAGTCACCGCGTGCTACAAGGCCTTCGGTCGCTACAAGGTCGTCTACTCCGCACTCGTCGTCCGCCGCGGCGGCCCCCCGCTGCGCGAGGTCGTGGCAGCCTCCGACGTACGGCCGAGACCGCCGTCGCCACAGGGGCGCACAGCTCTTCGATCTCGTCGAGGCGTACCGCAGCGAGCGCGTGGCAGCAGCCCGCGCGCGTCCCTCCTGCCAAGATTAAGGCAAGGGGTCGATGAGGCCCAAAGCAATGCGCAAGAAGGCTGAGTCTGGAAGGGAAGAGAGAACGGAGCAGTGTGCGCAAGAACAGCGAGCGCGGCAGGGAAGAAGATGCTAAGAGCACGGGGGCAGCAGCCTGCGCGCGTCCCTCCGGCCAAGATTAAGGCGAGGGGTTGCCGGTGCGGCCGTCGACCGGCGGAGATTCTAAAAACTATAGTCGCATGATGGACTTGACAGACTCCAAGATCCTAACATACTGAAAGAACAATGAAGAGTGCTCGCCCTCCAAACCATTTCTGAGGTGACGGTTGCTCCCAGCAAAGATTGTTACATGGACTTCCACCAATCACAAGATCAAAGCCGCCAATTCTTCTAATATATGCCTCAATTCTCTCAGATGTGAGTGTATGTACATGATTGATCTCAATCAAAGTACCGGTCTGCGTCTGATCCCACCAACTCCTCAGAATCGTCCTATTGACCTCAGACTTCTCTACTAAAATAACTGTTTTCATCCGTATACCAAGCCTGTGGAGAGCCACCTCTGCTCCTCCAATACCAGAGAACAAAGATAGCACATTAAATTTATGGGAATCATGTTTCAGATGTATCATCTTAGAATCTTAATCTTAACAAAAAAACTGCAAATTTGACTGTGTGCAGTTGCTAGTTACTTATAATTTTATATTAATTCTCTTGAGATCACGTGCATATTCATATTCATATTTTTCCTATGTACAATGATTGGATTCTTTGCTTATATTTTTGCTTACTTATATTTTTTCCAATGTCTAGATAGTCCAAACTGGCCAATTTAGCTGTGCTGACCCGGGATTCTTTGCTTGCTGCCCTTGTGCTTGCAGGGGAAGAAGGTGGTCATCTTCGGCTTGCCCATAAGTTCCCCTCCCCACTACTTCCATTCCACTCTCCAAGTAGATGTATGGTCATCATAGTTCGGCGACGCGGCGAGTAGGTGGCGACTAGTCACGACTAGGCGCTGGGCGAAGCCCGTCGCCTCGACTAGGTGAGTAGTCGCCCATCTTCGCGATAGGCGGAACTAGTCGGCGCGGAAGCGGTGCGGAGGCGAGTGAGGTGGGCACAGAAGCAGTGCGGAGGCGCGCGAGGCGGGCAAGGAAGCGAAGCAGACGCACGAGCCCGCGAAAATTTGCCACAGCGGGCCTGGGCGCGAAGGTTTCCTGCGCAAAGGTGGACGCTGCGGGCACGCGCGCGCAGATGGATTCGGCGGCGCAAAATCAGGCGCGAGGTCTTCCCCGCCGGCGCAATCCTCCCCGTCCCATGTTCAGTCCCCTTCCCCTCCGCCGGCAGCTGCTCTGCCTTGCTCCTCTCCCCTCTCCTGTTCTTCACCCCTCCCTTTCAGGTTACTCCCCTGTCCCCTCCCCTGCTCCCCACCTCCTCTCTGATTGAGTGATTTGGATTGCCAAAACGCCTAGGAAAACGCCTAGGAGCGCCTGAGCGCGAGTACTCCCGACTAGGCGCTAGGCAATGGGTCAGCGCCTAGCTGAACTTTAATGGTCATTTTAGGGTCGCTAGATGAGGGCCATTGTTTACATTGGTGCGGAATTGTTTCGTTATGTTTGCTAGGCCTGAATTTACATTTGGGGATTAGGGATGCCTCAGTAGAACGTTGATTTTTTTTATTGCTAGGACGTTGATTTGGGAAATAGACGTAGGAATTGGGAATGGAAAGTTATGAAATCTGAATGTTGTATCTTATATATTGGCTGGTGTTTCTACAAACTAGACATGTTCATCTTTGATGCCTAGTGCCCTTATATTACAGTTGAAGAATGGTGTTATGTTGTTTAATACCAATTTATTAACTGAATAGTAAAGCTTTTTGAGTTCTAACAAAATCGCCCTTGTTTAGTTAAATGTCTCTTTGGACACCTTTATGCAATTTATTTCCAGCCATGCTCTTGTCAACTGAACCACATGCTATAGCTGCATACAAAATTGTGAATGACGACCATATTGTGAAGTGTTGCTTTATATGCTTTATCTGTCCACATGTTATGACATAAATGTGTCCCCCGTAGTGTTCTTCTACACTGCTATACATCTCTCAAGTCTCAATTTACATATGCCTCATTAACTGTCATAAGCTGCCACTCACTTGTGAAATGCCCCCCCCCCCCCTTGATATGGACAGTGGCGGAGCTCGCATCAAAATACAGGGGGGTATTTTGTCCAATGTGAATGAGCATGTACAAAAGTTCCAAAAATTCAACTCCTTTAAATAGCACAGCACAAATATCTACTTCTTGCTCTTAATTTTGCCTTTGTTCTAGTTCAGTTCAGGGAGCAAAAACTGGAGATTGCAATGTTTGAGCCACCACAGAACTCAAAATTTTACAGACCATTGACTTAATCACTAAATTGCTAATGTGCTGTCTTTTATTTATATGCAGTAGAAACCATGGAATCAACATTTCGTTGCTCACCAGATTCAATAGTCAAGATAAGTAAACTTCTGTCACTTGACTCAAAGGCCAGGTCATTGAAATTGGGCTTGGGAATATGCTGAGCCTGAAATCAATTAGGCCACCCAAGAAGATTTTTGAGAAACTTATGAACGAAGCAAGGGTTACTGATCAAGATAAGATCGCACTGCGCATACACGGGGAAGTGGAGCTAACCTTGGAACCCCAAGATGTCTTTCTCGTTTTTGGAGTTGGCATGAAAGGTGGTAAAATTAAGGACCTTCCAAAAGAAAATGATCAATGTTCAAATATAAACGAACAAATGTTCAGACTCTTGAAATATGCTCATGAAAAGTCTGTTAACACGGGTGCTGGGTTAGGTCAGGACATGGAAAAGGATCATGAGGCTATGCCGAGTCTGGAGGATGCAACACTGAGTCAGAACAAGGATGATATAGGTCCGAGTCAGAACAAGGATGATACAGGGCTGGGTGTGGACCAGGACAAGGGTTCTGAGGTTATGCCTACAGTCGTGCCAGTACAAGGGGGCAAGAAGGATGGTACAGCTGTGCCGGTTCTGAGTCAGGAGG